>NW_027107227.1:205968-227820 GCF_000696795.3 Halyomorpha halys
CAGGTAAGGCGGCGATCTAGGTGAATTGAAAAACAGTAGAAATAAACATACATCAGTTTCTTGACTCAACAGGTGGGCATATACAACTAAAGCGTGTCGGGGTTACAATTATCTAGGGCAGTTCTCCTAGATCGCCCGGGAACAGAATCTTAGGATCAAAATATTCTGAGGTACATAATAAAAGAATATTTAATTTTACATTTTCTTTCAACAAAAGACAAATCATAGGTGTGAGATTTGTCTTTAATTCTGTCCATGAGTTATGAATAGTGAGTTAGAGATACAATATAACGTAAGCACGTATTTTAAACCAAATCTGCTGATTTATAGAAAATTTATAAATATAGTCTAAACATATAATCTTATATATTCCGTTTTAACAATATTTTCAATAAAAATAAACCATAAATACACTATTTAGGACAATTATATTATAGCTGTTACCGATATTACCACTCGCTAACAAATCTTACGAAAGATTGATTGTCAAAGCCAAGGATCAATAACAAGCAGAAATCATCGTCATATAATCAATAAAATTATATTAGAAAATATTTCCTCTATATCTATATGTCCGATTAGCATGTCTTAAATTTCTGGATGTAGAGAATCTATACTAAATGACTGAAATACTGTTAAATAATGAAGGTATAAAAATAGTTACTTCAGCTTAATACAGAGGCATGAGGCACCAAAATATGAAATAAACAAAATAATAAATTACCTCTAACATAAAATAATTAGAAAAATGTAATGAATAGAACTACAACCTACAGAATGTAGGTATTGATATCATCATTTCTTTGGGTTCTTAAAACATCACTTGTTAGAAACAATAACAGTCCAGGAAAACATTCCAGTGAGTGGGCTTCATGTTGAGTATTTGCACGAAGAGGATAGCAAACACAAGTCGTGCCGTTGCCATTGACTACCACTATTCATTCTAACTCTGAAGCAACATTTATTATTGCGTTTTACATTTTTAGCATCTAAATTTCATTATGAAAATTTAACATAGTCTTTGTGTAAAAAAACTTGTCCATTTTCTAACAATATTTCGTATTGTTGTATCATGATAAATGTATGATCAGAGATCTTCTTCGAATCATTTATATTCAAGTGTTCAAATACAACATAAAACAAATTTTAATCAATAGCATCTCGAAAATTATAATTTTAAATTAATGTTAACATTTAATCAATGAAGTTGAGTTATTATTTATTTTAAAGCGCCTGAAATTGAAAAACGGTATGAAACCCTCCATGGTAGCCTTACTTATCTGGCTTTTTAAACAGACAATTATAGCAAGTAGAATGGTCGATGTACGACATGTCACATTCTCACAAGAGATCATATCACAAGACAAGGCAATCCCCGCCAAGACCCCCGAGGAGCGACGGTCCTATATCACTTTTGAAATATTAGCTTAAAACGGGAAGAGGAAACTTTAAGATAGTTAAATCGAGCAATATTTAAAAAGCGCCTGAAATTAAAAATGGCATGAAACCCTCCACTCCCGCCCTCCATGGTATTTCGATATCATATCGATTCCATAGGAAATTTAAATATCACATTTTATCTTACAATACAATATAGACTGGAGTAATTTTTTTTTAATAATTTATTTATTGTTATTTACAACTGTATACACATATATAGAGTTGTATATCCTATAAATTTTCCAATTTCGTTTTGTGATCCCCTGAATACAAAAACTCATTCTCGCAAAGTGGTCACACACCTGTGAGCAGTCTAGCTCAAAAACTAGAAATCGTACATAATTGAATTACATAATTAAGGCAGTATATGTTTGAAATGTGACTGATCTATGTGCTACTAATTTTCTTGAAAACGTCTCTAACAATGTTGATTAAACTCATCATTGCAATGTGAAATTAAACGGTCTCTAAAAGCTAGGTTTTATCCTCATTTAAATAGTCTGAAGGATTTATATAACAATTATTTTTTAAAATATTTCTAAATTTTATTTATTTGAAAAATAAATTACAATTCTCATCGTTAGCAATAATATACAATAAATGAATACAAAATATTAAATAATTTTATTATTTTCCTCCTCGAGAAATCCAAAAATACCAATTTTAACAATAAAAAATAAGAATGTTACGTTCACAATTTTCGCCAGGGTCTCTAATTTTTTTCATTCGAAAATCACAAAAATATCAACTACTTCAACATATGCCTACCAATCTACTAATATTTGTGAAACGTAAGCAGGGATGTGAGTGAAACTTGTGTAATGCACTTATAGCTCCAGATTTTTTCATTTCGTTCCTGTCAACTGACACCTCTTTTTATTTTATTGAGTATTGTTATAATATGATCGAAACTGTGATGATGCGATTGAAACTAAAATTAAATGGAATAAGAAAATTTCTAAATTAAAGGAGACGACATTAAGGTTTGATAAACGAGTCTAGAACTGATGCGGTGCCAACGCCTACCTGACAACTAACTCACTCTCCTAAGTAAAAGACAATTTATCTTCTGCCAAATGTTCTTCTCATATCCTAATATCAAGCTCTCCCAATGCAATTAAGTTAGGTTCAGCCACAGATTGCCGACAGAAAAAAGGTTTCTGAGAAACTAGTCCAACTTTAAGTGTAAAAAATACTGGATTTCTTCCATTACATATTAGATTTTATAAACACAGATTAAACACAGATCGGTTTTCAGTAATTATTTCTGTAACTAAGAATAAACTATAAATTTACAATACTTACATTTGAATTTTGCTTTAAACACAATTCAGGGACCACTTGAAATATTGAAGAATGCTGAAGTATGTTGCTATTTATTTGGATTAACTAAAATATTACATTGTAATAAAGAAACGAAAAGTGAGTATATTTCGTATGTATCGATAGAAGAATAAATCAGACATGCAATATTGTTGGGAAAGCTTATGAAATTATAAAAACTTCTCTTTCAGTTTTAAAATATTTCTTATAATATTAATGATCTTCAATTCGATGGAAATTACTTTAACATTACAAGTGAATTGCAATTATGGACAAACAATATTACAAATTCGATAAAAACCTTATTTGAAATAAAATATTTGATGAAGCATTTTAAAAATACAATTTCCAATAAGAAGCTGCGGAAGAATACTTATGAATTCTTATAAGAATTTTATGAGAATACACTTGGCAATTTTTTAGTCAATATAAAGATTTTTTTGTTGTTTTCTTAAGCAGAGTCAATAAAACATCTTTAGCAGCCTGATAAAGTTCATTCTTAGATGATGGAAATATGTCCTTACATCTTATAATTAAATTGATTTTATTTTATTTGGACTTGCTTATTGATTAAAAGTTACATTAATCTTTTTAATTTAGTATTATTTTCGTTGGCATAAGGATAATTACTAAACTTTGTATATGTAATTATGTAAAATTATATACTGCTCCCACATTTCAGAGGACTCTTCGAAGGCACAAAAAACTTATTTAGTTTCCTTGCTGAGGCATGAATCCCTTCAATGAGGTTAGTAAATCTATTTAAGCTTCTCATTTTGATTATCTTGCCAGTTACTACATCCGTTTTCAGAAGATATATTCTGTATGGTGAGGACAAATTATGAGGAAGGAGGAAAATATGATAAATGGTATTAACCCGAGATAAGAACCTTTGTAGTGTATACCAATTCATGATAAAGCCATTCTTTATGGCTTGTGGACATTTTAAGTTCAGCCAAAGTTCTTTAAGTTCGTACGCGACAAGTGCTCGCTCTTCATCACAGAGATCTAGAAGCTGGGCGCACAAGCCCTCATAGCTTCCCCTTCACGGTCTCTCCACCACAGTTAGACCTCTTCATTAGAATTCAGTACAGACCGAGGAATAGGGTCCTTACGTTTTGGACGACAACTAATCTGCACATGAAAATAGAAGTATCAAAGAATAGGTCTCCTCAATTTTACCAACCAAAGTGAAAGAAAAACGAAGAGCATTAAAGAGATATAGTGCTATCTTATAATAATTTTCAACTAAATAATCTTAATCCAATTTGAATATAATTCAACTATTAAATACTAATTAAAAACAGTTGCACGTTTTGTTAAAATATTACTTTGTATCATTGATTATACGTTATAAGTTTCCCAATCTTCAGACTAATGAAGGCTACTTTCTACTCTTCGTAGACATCTGATATTCTCTTAAAATGGCTTTACAGGTGATGCGGGGAAAATCAGTTTAAAAAGAGTAATCTAATATATAAAAATTAATATTTGCTTGTTCATACTTTATTCGCTGCCATACCATTCACCCGATTGTGATAGGGTTTTCTCTATATATGGAGTTTTCGAGAATGTTATAAGCTGTCCCGATTTCTCCGGAGGTAACAGAAAGTTATTAACAAAACTAATTTTGTTCCTTCTTTTTACGGTTATCATTAATAAAGTACCACTTGAGTCACCTACTTTCGAAGAAAAAAAAAATATTGCTGATTCCAGTAGACGATATATTATATTTATATTCACAGAAAATTATAAAAATAAAGTAAGGATTTCAGTAAATGTTAAAAAAAAAAATTGTTTTATAAAAAAACAAATCATATTCGCTTTTGACATCGTCTGAAACCATGAAATACAATTTTTCAAAACAATTAAAAATTAAGAATTTCTTCACCTTGACTCTGCAGGATTTTGTCTACTAATGACCATTCCACATATAATCGCTTATAGCTCCTCTAAATGTTATCCAATTCCAACGTTAATACAACCGTGCTAATTGCCGGATATTTTAACCTACATAAGCATAATTTAGATTTAATGCCCTTATAAGAACGAAATGTTTGTTTCAAATAAAGAAAACAATTTAAAACGTTTTGATTTATATCACCGATTCTCATTTGTTTAATTATATCTGGTTTGTGCCCTTTGGTACGGTGTATGAAGTCCTAAACCACTTCCAAGTTTCGTGTAGATTTGTTGAGTCGTGTTTATGATATTTATATTTTATTTACCATGCATTTTTACAATTAAATGTTACTTACACCTATAAACTAAATAGATATACTAAGCAATAAATTTAGCCAATAATCCAATGTATAAATAACTAGAGAGAGAAAGAAATACTTTATTCATTCATGCTGCCCAAATATATCGGGTTGCTACATTACACAGCATACTGATCAATCCGTGACTGGACAAATATAAGTTACATATTTTTACATGATAAAATATAATACATAGGTAACATTTTTTTTCTTCCACACTTTTCTTTTACTTTTCTTTTACAATTAATACCAGTATACAAACTAACTACAAGTTTTTCGATTTATTCCTTTTCTTTTTCTTTCCCTTCCATTTTACAACCCCTATTTCATTTAATCAACAAATTCCCCTATATAACAAATATTAAAATATTTAAAATAATAACTAAAACAACAAATAAGATATGCGATGCATGCATGCCATCCCACTTCTGGATAAACTCCCATACTCATTAATTTCCATGCATGTGGATGCATTCCCAGGGAGTCAAGTATTATATTTTCTGTCAACCTAGCCACGTCCTGGACATCGACCCCGAGCTCCTCCATGAAGCTCCTAGTTGTGCTGGGAATCGTTCCACGATTAATTTACAACAAACTTCAATAATACTCAATTAATCTACCAACATCCCTAAATCGAACAATGGCATAGCATTGACGGGTTTTCTAGTAACCCATAAATCATTGTAAAAATTACTGCAACAGCATATTCAGCCCACTTACTTTTAAACACCCTAGGAGGTGTTTCGTGATCATTTATCTCATGGTAGACAATTTGTACTATTTTTTTATTAATACGTGTTGATGAGTCAATGGCAAAAATCTGGATAGTTACTTTCAATGCAATTTGAAATTTTAAATTCTTCCTTCAGGGGCCGAAGAATCTAGATCTCGTACAAGATTTAAGATCTTCTTACCTCGGCTCATGATTTAAAATAAGAAATCCAGGTGTCCAGGCGAGAAAAATACTCAAATGAGAAAAGAAAATGTTACGTTAGGAGTGTGCTGGTAAGAGAAATGCTTAGTCTTGCCGTTGGGAGGAGGCCAGAGCAAAACTGAATTGATTAAAGGTGGAGAGGTAAAAGAGGGAGTAACATAAACAAGCAGCAATAACAACATCCTTAACTCTTTGATGTTATTGCTACATGTTACTCCCTCTTTAACTCCTCACCTATACTCAATTCAGTTTTTATCAGACCTACTCGCAACGGTAAGACAAGTAGGTATAAAATACTAGGAAAATATAGAGGTTTATTTCCTAATATGTGATAAATCGTCAAGGCTACACCTCTCTACACCGGGTTAGAAAAAAAAAATTTAACTCTGTATCGCTACAACCCATGAAGGGTCAGGGGTTCAGTACTTTGTAAGGAAGTACTGTTACCAGACCAAGGGTTGTGCAAGGAGGTGATTTGGTCAGAATCACGCTCGACGCCAGATTTTTACCCAATTAAAGAGGGTGGCTGAACCCCAGGAGGGCTCCAAGAACCCACAGGAATTGACTCTCTCCCGAGTTAGGGGTGGAAAAGTTGTTGGTTATAATCCAGCTTGTGAGAAAAAAACCAGTATTATCAGCAAGTATTATGAAAAAATTATCATCTAAGGTTTTAACTCATTGAATACTTCCAATAGATCGCTTATTTTTTTTGTACACTAAGAGAAATATTGAAAATATTAAATCATCGGACTATCAATAAAAATGCTTGATAGTCGGACAGATTTCCGAGCATCAAGTAGATGCTATCTGAAAGCTGGGACAAGAAGCCCCGTGTCACGAGTTACAAGCTAATTTGCATCACTAATGAGCATTATTAGGTCCTGAGTCCTGGGACACACTCAGCTCGGGTACACCACGAATCGCGGTAAGCCCGCAACGCTCCAGTAACAATTACAAGGATTAGCGATTAGCCTAACTACCAACAACATTAGTATTATTTGCCTTTATACACGTCAATAACTTCATTAAAGAACGGCAATAAACCTATCTCTCACATTCATTAGGGCTAAAAAGTCTATTAACTATATGAACAAATCCGAATGATAATCTGGTCATTACAATTATAATTTTGCCCTATTATATTATGTCATATAAATCCAGACATCTTTAACAGAGATCTGAGAACTTTTGACCTATTGACAGAGATATATAAACTTTTTTTAAATTTATTTATTGATATTTACAACTGTACATAAAATACATCAAGTAAATTTGAGGAAATCATAATGTATTGTACCATACAAGCATGTAGAGAAACTACCCATTGGTAGCACTCTAAAAACATTGATATATAAACTAAATAACAAAATTATAAGTAGAAACAAAATTTAACTTAATGTAAAATTAAATCTTAAACACATACATTCCTTTATCAAATATCAACATTTAGCTAGGAAAACTCCGAACCGAGCTATTTCTCCCATTTGTAAATGGAAAATCTCCATATTTGGATGTTCACGACGCTTCCCTTTCAACAGTGTCACTAGCACTGAAAGCCATTGGAGGCTTAGAGAAAGTGCCATTCAGGACTTAAGCGGAAAATTTGGCCAATTGGTAGAGAGAGAGAGAAATACTTTATTTATCTATGCCGCCTAAATACATCAGGTTGCTATCTCACACAGCATACTCATCAATCCGTAATCGGGCATATATAAATTACACATGGTATAATAAGATATAAAGAGATATAATAATAAGATATAATAAACAAGTTTTTCCCCCTACAGTTTCCTTTTACAATCAATTTCGGTCTATACACCAATTTTTTCTATACACCACAAAGTTTCTGTTCGTTCCTTTTTTTTTCCTTCTCACTTCTGCTCCTCCAATTTCACCATTTCACAATCCTTTAATGCACCCGATCAACAAATTCGCTCTCCGGAATTCACCCTCCTAGATCCTCTTCAGTGACCCGCTAAACAAATTCAATATTAGACGGCAATGTGAGATCAGACAATCATTCATAGTCACAGCAGTAGATCAGTTTACCTAATATAGTTATTTACAATAGGACTCTTGGCCACTTCCATTTCATTCTTTGAAAATGGGATTGTAGGATAGGGTGAAGTTATAACGCGTAGTTTTCTCATAAAATGTGGTAATTTGGATTTGGTTTGGTCTGAAACAAATAGTATTGTATCGAGTGCGCCTTCAATTTAAATAAATTTTTGTTTTCAGTTCATTTACTTATATACAGACCACTTTACAACCCTTCTAACATATCCTACAGTGGATATCCTAACATATCCTACAGTAACACCTGGCCTTAATTTGAAAGTGTATTCCATACAATATGTTCCAACCGGGCCGAATAATTAAAAGAAAATCTAATTCATTCAGTCTAATTTCCAAAATTGTTATCTCGTAAAGTAATATTGCATTCAAAACCTAATTAATAACTAATTGACCTGAATACAGAGATAATTCATTTCAGCAGCAATTTTGGTCATGCATTGCATATGGTATGTGGTGTCTAGCTCATAATTTTATATCAATATTATATAAGACTAAAATTTCACGCTATAATATTGCATAAAGTTACGTAACATCATACTGTGTTTAATTTCACTAAACTTTAAATTAAGATTCCTTAAATTTATTATGATGTTTTCAAAAGACAGTAAAATGTGTTTTCAATTCAACTTAAGACTTCAAATGAAACATATATCGAGTTATTCAGGTGGACAAATTTTATAAATTTAGCAGATAATTCTATTTTGTTAATGTGAAGTTTCAAGAGTGTATCATGCTTTATGTACAAAGATTAGCCGCATAACTTTAATGAATTTATTGCTTGTTTTAAAATTTATTGCCTGATAACTAACTCAAACTCATTGTTAATTGATTTAATTATCAGCATTTATACACAATCAATCTAAATTAATTGTCTTACTTGATATTCAACTATCATAGCATAACCTGGAATACCTAAAACTATATGAAATACTCTCTTTATTTCTCACAATCTATATTTATTCTGCATTAATCCTAACGATTATAAAAAAAAGACAAATAATCTTACCTAAAACTAGGTCATCATATTAAATGTATTGAAAATAAAATAATTTAAAAAAAAAATAAAACTGTATGCAAACACTTGATTATAATTTAAAACAAAAGCCATTCGAAATTTTTTATAATTCAGAATAATTTTGCATTTATTTAAATTCTCAATCTCTTAAGTCATTTTTTCTAACCTACAGAAGAGCATTTTCATTATTAAGATACATGTTTGTTTTTCACATGCATAAACTATTTTATAAACTATGTTATTTTATGAATAAATACAAAAAAATAATAGAAAATATTATCAGAACGATGAATTGAGAAAAAATAGTAATAACCAAAACGATATGGTGGAGAAAAATAATAATTTAGGTTATACAAGACAGAAACTAATACTTTGGCCTGATCAATTCAAAACACGTTTCAGCGGATATTGACAGTGTATGTTGAAGCTGACTACATTTGATGCCTAGCCACGAACCACTAGGCGAGAATATCGCTCAGTTTTATTAGTCCTCACATAAGGTGGGAAGGAAAGGAAAACTTGACACGTGGGGTTGGCAGGACTGTATTTCAACAGAGGACGCCAGGGCGTAGAAATATGGCCGCCTCTTATCTGCGTTGTTTTTGTTTGGACGCCTGCTGTAACTTATAGCGTTGGGGGAAGGAGGGGAGGATTGTGATCTGTCTGCTGGAGTGTATAGGGGGGTAAGGCAGTATTATCATCAAGTTTTCCCTTAGATATACAAATCCATCCTTATATTTAACTGTGGCAATATTATAAATTTATTACTGATCAACAAATAAAAAACATATAAATATACTTAAACCACATGAATAAATCACAATAAAAGCAATAAGCGACAAATACATTAATACTGCACAATTCAAATGCCATATAATATGACTATACTATGCACCTTATTATTCCAGAAGTAATTTTCTAAGAATGATGTAATGTACAAAAGCATGGAAAAGATGCTTTTATATTTACATAAACCTGCATCACACTTAATTTTATACACAAAGACTCTTGAACTAAACCATCTACGATGAGATATCGAAAGCGGATAGTTGATAGTTACTCTGAATGCTGCAATAAATTAACATACACGTAAGTGTGAACCCAAGAAATGTAAATCGGAACGACCTTGGTTACTAAACTTCTAAAAAGGAGAAATTCTCATGAAAGAAGTAAGGAATAATGTGTTTTTTATAAAGAGACAGTTGGTAGAGAGACGATGGGAGGAAGCCATACTCAATAAAGGCTTCGACGTATTCTGTCCTGACTTTATTTTTTTTAAAATTTATTTATTCATTGACATTTACAACTGTAGATAAAATACAACATTAAATTTGAAGACCAGAATGATACAGGCATGTAGAGAAACTACCCATTGGCACCACTCTAAAAATATTTTTAGATTATTTTGATAGAAAATATAAAGTCTAGCCATCTTCCTTTTAGGCGCCTCAGAGGATTGCCTGGAATGAAAGAGGAAGCAAGGTTAGAAACAAATAGGTTTGAGAGGTTAGGTAGTTTATAATGGAACGATTGATACCTGGTTAATGTTCCGTATGTACCTTACATAAGGAATATTAAGGTCTTTATAGATGGTTTTATTTGTGACGGAGTAAGCATTGAGAATTTTACGAAGGATTGTGGATTGTAAGGATTTGAGACGAGAGGAATTCGCAGGTTAAGTGGAGCCCCAAACCTCAACTCCGTGCGTCCAGTTAGGCCTTATTATTGTCATGTAGATCAGTCTTTTGTAATGAGTTGGAAGTTTAGACCGTTTGTCTAGTATGTGCTGTAATAGTGGGAATCGACGTGCAGTTTCCTGTCTTTTCAGTATTGTGTGAGGATTCCAAGTTAGTCATTTGTCCAGATGTAGTCCAAGGTAGCCGATCTGTTCTACAGGGGTAAGAGCAACATTATTAAAGAATACTGTAGGCCAGTCGGTAGATTTACGAAGAAGCACTGCAAGCATATATGTGTCATCGGCATACGTGGTGAGGCTAGTGTTAGAAGTGATCTCAGCTGTATAGAGAGTGTAGAGGATGGAACCGAGGAAACTACTTTGAGGGACACCAGCGGACTAAGAATAGAGGGATGAATAGGAACCATTGTGGTATACTTGAAATAATCGATCAGTGAGAACGGAACGAATGATGAGAAAGTATGAGGGAGGTAGGAATTTACGGAGTTTGTAAAGCTGTCCCGGGTGCCAGACTTGATCAAAGACCAACAATTATCGAAAAAAACTCCAGCGCAGTACACCCCGCGCTCCAAAGAAGACAACGCCCACCACTCGATGACATTGCTGGATAGTGGAGTGGAATGTTCAGAATCCAAACTGGTGATCTGGGATTATATTGTCCTAACTTATTCTAATATTACATCTTCTTCTCATTTATTATCTAATGGCACAACAGAGGCAAAATATCTAATAGCACTTAAATTAAAGCTAGATAAATATACTATAAAGTAATTTATTACACTTATCTTCCTATCAGTAGTAGTTTTTATGATAATCTTTATGACATTCGACAGAAAAAATACACAAAAAGTTTATTTCTAGTTTTCGGACAATTTTTTTTTATTTATGATAAACAATAACTCAGGAAGTATTGGAAGTGCAGATGTTAGTCAGCACTCAAAATAAGCGTAACTTAACTTACTATAAAGTTGCTTAAAACAATGAATTTTGCATAAGATATTTTGTTCAAATAACTATAAATCAATTTATTTTAGCAAATATCATGAAAACTACAACTCCAACGAATATAAGTGTCTTCAGCTACTTTATAGTGTGTTAAACTAGCTTTAATTTGAGTGCTGGCAGACATCAGCGTGTTTTATGGTTCCGGAGATACATTTTTTCATAAATCAAAAATATTATTCAATATTAGTAGAAATTAACATTTTGTGAATTTATTTTGTCAAATGTCATAAAAACTACTACTCCTACGAATATAAACGTTTTAAACTACTTTAAAGTATATTTAACTGACTTTAGTTTGTATGCTGGCAGATATATGGTTCCTTAGAAATAGATTTCTCAAAATATTTCACTAACTTCCAATTTTTCAGTGCATTTTTTATAAAATATTTTTCAGGAAATATTGAACGTAAATAACTTAATTAGGGCTCATATTTAAAAAAAAATTACTCTACTTTAAATGGTACCCTATTAGGTTTTCTAATGATATTGGCAGTTTTAAACATATAGAACTTTGAATAAAAAATTAATTGCTCTAAAAGTTTTGAAACATCCACCATTTTTTATTCCCCCTTCTTATAGTTGGGAGACTCATAAATTTTGATTTCTTATACATAGTTTTTATTAAAGTAATAAAAAATTGGGGTGAACTTACAGACTTTTTTCTTCATTTGGTCTCTAGAACAATGTATTGAAGATATGACTACAAACATATGTGCTGAAAAGTTTGGATATCACGATGATGGGACTAATGAAATGTGATTGCATTCTGACCTGCATATAGTGTAAAACACACGCCTCTAGTTCAGGTATAGAGAAAGTTTGTCTTTATAGGATCATTTAAAGTTATCTCTATAAGGCCAGTTTCCCCAACCAGCAGTTTATGTATTCATTTTAAGGTCAGAGAGGACAAGTTGATGAGGCAGTAGTTGTAGAATGTGTTGATACTATAGTATCCTGAAGTCTGTAGCGGAGCCGGTTCGATTAAGGCGTGGGCGAATTAACTTTTATTTCGTAGCTACTCTACGGAATTAAAACTCATCCCTGTGGTTAGAATAAGTTTTTTACCTATAAAACACCCCGTATGAACCGGTAGGGAGTACGAACAAGAAACATAGAGCAATCTATAAGCCACTGAAATAAATAAAAGTTCAAATTAAAACTCAACCTTCACATACCAAGATCAGCCTGAACTAGAAATAACAAACAGATATGGATATTTTGCTTAAAAACCATCGACTTATGTATCAGTATGATCGATATTAGGCTTCCGATGTTGTTGAACATTGTTGTATTTTTTAATTGAAATGTCCGATATTTTTTGAAATTTTAAAATTCTTCATTATTAGGCCAAAAAAAATGTCTTCTAATAACGAGTAAAAAAATTAATATTAAAAACAAAATTAGATTGAGATATCTCTATCGATTCAGAGAGGCTGTTGCAAGACCACGCACGGATTCTGACAATCGTCGGCTAAATGTCACTAGAAATGGAGTGACAAGTGTGTCAGCGTATATCTGTGTTTCAGCGAGTAACAGGATACCTGTCTTGATAAACTTCAGCATCAACTGGAAGTGTTAGCACAGTAACACAACGAACAAGGCAGGTACAGAGAATTCGGATTTGAAGTACTTGGGTTTTGAGTTCGGAAGGCAACTTTACTTGTAATATCAGTAATGTAGAGGATTTCGAAATCAGGGAATTCACCTTATTTCTCATTGTTTAACCTGGTGCCCAGAAACACCTTTATCGTTGATTTTTGGTCTCAAGAATGGACAGATAAATTTCAATATTACAACGGAATTCAGTGAGTAATAATTAAAAATGTTTTTGAATATATTGACGACAGAAACATATTAAATATTTAATATTCATAACATTTTTTTTTTTCATTTCGTTTTCTTACTCATACCATCACGCAAGATCATAAGAAATATTTTTGTAAATAAAGTCAATTGGAAAAAACATTAGAAATGAAAATTTTAAAATATTTAAAAACATATACGAGGAGAAGATGGTTGGGGGGTGCGGTCAAAACATAACACAAATAAGTTGAAATAACTTATTTAATCGTGCCAACGTTTCGGGCAGAATTTCTAGGCTTCATCAGGGCTAAGAAAAGAAAAAATATAACAACCAATGAATACAGAAAATAAAAAATATATATAAACAGAATGAGATAAAGTAAATAATGGTACAGAATATAATTAATAAAATTAAAGTGATGAAAGAAGTAATGTTATTTTAAATAGCCCAATTATTGAAAGAAGTAATGTTATTTAAAAACATCTTGGGAAGTTGACAATTATGTAGAAGACACTTGCCCTTATATGTTGAATATGTTCCTATTTCTTAATTGTACTAGAGATAATAATAAAGAGATGATAAAGATGTTTAAAAGAATAAAATATTTAATAAAATACGTAATTTTTCTTACAATGATAATCCGTATTTTAGGGTTTTGTCCGGTGAAAGTATTGAATATCATTTTTTTTTTCATGCCAAAAATACAATAGTTTAATAAAATATAACGAACTGTGTACTTATGAATGCGATCAAAAGGGATTGCGCGATCTCGACTTTTTCCTATTCAAACTCCTGTCTCTATTTCTCATTTTTTATTCTTAAATTATTTTATATTTTGTGTTTGTCTATTGTGTATTATTCCTAACAATAAAAACCAGTTATTTATTATCCTGTTAAACTATTTTAATGAGGAAAATACTAATATGATAATAAAGACTTCTCAATTGCGCCATTATTCACCGAGTTTAACCGGTAGAGTCGTGTTTGAGATAACGAAAAAAATCCTGTCCTAAATATATAATTTTAGTTTTGTACGATTTTTCGGTTTTGAGCTAAACTTTTAAAAAAATACAGAGAGAGAATTTTCCGAGACTTGGTTATTTGAACAAAGGGTAAAGTTCCCCAACTTTTTCTTTACGGTACTCTTCTTGGGATAAAAAAAAAAAAATAGAATACACGCTTGTTAGGCGAAAAACATTTTAGACACCCTTATCGAACTAAAAAATATAATTCTGGAACAGTTATTATGTTTTGAGTGATTAGATATTCAAGAAAATGGGAAAGCAACTCAACTGAAAAGAAAAGTGCATGCAGTATATTGGCTATTTAAATTATTAATTTTTTCTTCTCTTTTTCTTTAATTTTTTTCTTTTTTATTTTTGTGAAATTAGCACTCACTTGTGGCATCCACTTTCGGAACCGCTGACTTAGGGAACCCTAAAACGTCTATATCCGTCAAAAACTAGAATTCGATATTTTCTGCGATAACAATTTTATTGTCCTCCCTTACTATACATTTCATATATTGGTTATTGAAAGTAATAATATGAAGAAACTTTTAAAGGTTTAATTTTGCCCTAGCTTTTACCAAAATAAAAATATATCACGAATTTACAGCTTTATACATCCAGTTCGAACAATGGCTTTTTAGATGGAATAATTCATTTTTGGTTTAACGAGTGAAAAAATGCTAAATGAAAAACACAACCTTTAATTTTTCGGAACAATAGGTGAAATGGATTTTCTTTCCTCTCGCCGACCAGATCCATTGTGTTCTCTTATTTATTAATTTGTCCGGATATCCTCTGTTTGCAAAACATCTATCATTCATTTGAGGTACGATAAGAAAAAAAATCGAATAAAATAAAAATAATAATCGTCGATTCTTGTTGCATACTAATGTAACACCTCATTCACTGTAATTATAATTTTGATTTCTTTTCGATCACTTTTACATTTTAATTGTATTTAATTTTTTTTAACAGCTATGATTTTTTCTTAAATTTCCTATTTATAACAATAATCCTGTTTATGATATATCCTGATCAAGTAATGTAACGACTTACAAAAACCGAAATATAAAATAATGTTCATCATACATTATAAATATATATATATATATATATTCTTAGATATTTACTTGCTCCAGTTAATACAATACAATAAGAATTAGTATAATAAATCCGAGTATACTGGACTAAAAAGGGGTCAAAGGTTCTTAATTTCGAGCCATTGCTATTGTGTCATTATACTTTGTAAAGTGCGGCTTATAATGACAAAAACAATATATTATTTTTAAAATAGATAGAGTATTTCTAGAGTTTATAAACACCATAAAGATATTTGAAAAATAAGTCAATACATTCAAAAAAGAAACATAACTAACAAGATCGAGTATGACCTGAGGTGAGGTGAATTCTCAAGATTGGCCGATGCCTAAATCAAAAAGAATTTCTTTTCCGAATATATCTAGATATGAGATATTGAAAAGTACGTTATTTTCCTTTCTTATTCTATATTGTAGGCAAGAATAATTCTTTTGAGTTCCTTAAATTTTTTTTTTTTTTAGATATTTTCCAACATTGATTTGAACTTCTTATCAAGTATTGAAGTTATATCCACCTCAGTAGCTAATAGCTTGATTGGAAATAGATATCTTAAGGATTATGGGGTCTGTGTGTAACAACGGTGCACAGATATTCAGAAAAAAATCTGGGCAAATTAATTTCTATAATGACTATTAAATCATATATTTTAGCATGTTAATAACAAGCAATATTTTAGCACGAATAAATAACAAGTAAGTGCCCAAAATGCTCTAAATGGAAACGTACGTAAAATTATGTGGAGGATCCAGATGACCTACAAATACTTCATATTTTTTATATCTAGTTCATTCTTCATATCGAAATTAATAATCGATATATAATCGAATGAAATGTGAATGATTTACTAACTTTCACATACTAATAAAAAAAAAATAAAACTGATTATAAAAAGTAGTACTAACACTATAATCTATATCAATTCGTCATTTCACAAAAGTTTAGGTTTATAATTTTGTATCATTCAAGAAATAATTTCATTTTCTATCTATTAATAATGAATAACTTATGATTTTTTAATTTAGTCGTTCATGGTAATTAGATTCAATGAATCCAATTACGGACTAGTTTAGAAGATTAGGATAACATAAATGAAATATATGGGACTTTTTAATTATAAAACAAAAAGTAACCTTTATTACAAAATGACACATTATTTATTCATTATAAAAAAACCTTCAAATCTTTAGCTCTCTTTTTTATGCAACAGATATCGGAAAAAGAACCAGAAAAAGAAGATTTCCTCTTGTGTATAGACAAGATAAAAAGGAGTGTGTAATCCGAAAGAGGCTTTCAATTGACAATATCAGATATATGATATTTTCCGATCCTCTCTCCAAAGCTTTCCTCTTTCCTTCGATACGTTATCCTATACTGAAGAAAGATATTTTCCTTCGTTCATAAATACTTAAAAATAATAATAAAAATTAAAAAAATGTTTAAACATCATTTTAAATTATTATAAAAAATATTATCATCATATAATAAATTGTGTTAGTAATTAGTTGCACACGAGTTGTGTTCTTTATTTTTATAAATGCAATTTGATGATGCTGACTGACGTATGTGAAAAATAATTAAAAATAAAATTTATTACATTTAGACAATCGATGATTCTAAAGAAAGAAATCGTCAGAGCTGCAGTCAAGAAAAATAAAAATAACTTCCAACCACTTATTAATTTTAAACGCTTCGACCCACAACGCAGGTCTTCATCAGGGTTATCGGTGATGAGAATTTGAATATCCTTATTCCTTTGCTTATCAGTGAACACATCCACCCACCACAATAGATCTGATAAAGACATCCATTGTGGGTCGAAACGCTGGTAATTATTAAGTACTTGCACACTTTTTTGGTTTTTATTAACCACATTCCTGACAATTCCCTTCTAAAAACAAATTTATTTACGTTCTAACCATCCACATTATATTTTTTTTTAGTGTTACTTTTACTTTGATTTATACATGCCTTCAACGTTTCGGAGGTGCTGCGTCCTCATCTTCAGTATCTTATCTGTACCAATATTATTGGAAAAGTCACAAATTTCTGAGCAAGGACGGATAGAAAAACCGAAATTTAGAGTCAAACGTTCATCATTCCTTTTTTATTATATTTATTTTTTGTTGAATTACATTTTGTTTTTATGGGAAAACATTTTGATCGAATGAAAACTGAGTTAAAGTTAACTGTTAACTGAGGTTTGTTCTGTAAGAATCCAACCGTTTTAAGTAACTTAAAAGTTTAAAAATATATGTATTACCATCATACTTTCGCCAAACAATTTATGGGATAAATAATAAGAGGAAGTAATAATAACGTGATTAATTTCGATAACGAGTTTTTGATGGAAATATTGAATATAAAGAAACTTGAAAAAAAAAGGAAAATTGTGCGTGTGTTTTCTTCTGTTAATCTATTGTATTATAGAAGAAAGAAAGTTTATTTTAACACCTAAACAAACCCTATAATATGAATTTTCATAGAAACATAGAAGTATCGATCAATATACATATAATTATGTTAATTAAAAAAATAATAACCACCATTATTATAAACAATAATAATAATAACGGATGATTATAACATATTAAAGACATAGATAACTATTTATTTTTTCAGGATAGTTATTACAATAGCAAGATTTTACTTTCACTTGTGATAATGAAATATAAATTAAGGGGATTTATTTAAATCTGATATAAACCGACGATTAGTGTGAACCTAAATAAAAAATTATAATAAATCATTTCAAATTTCAATCAAACTTGTACTAGTTAGCTAGACTTGTAAAAAAGAGGAAGGGTATAATTTGGAAGAAGGATATAATTTAATCTATCACCACATAGAAAAAATGATATAATTATTTTTCTCTTTTTTTTCCAAAACTAGTACACTGAAATATATGTGAAAAGACGATGGTTGGGGGTACGGTCAGTGAATATCAAAAATAAGTTAAAAAACTTATTTATTAGTGCCAACGTTTCGGCCAGAATTCCTAGCCTTCACCAGGGCTGGCTTGGAACGGCGGATTCCCCAATCATGGATCCACGGACATCTAAATCATGTATATCCGCCATCTTCCAAGCCAACCCTGATGAAGGCTAGAAATTCTGGCCGAAACGTAGGCACTAATAATTTATTAAAAGTCATTCGTTTTATAACCATTCTTCTTTTGGAATATGAACTCTTTCCTATTTACCCATATTATATACACATTTATGACCGGATCACCATAATCCTATTACTTCAAACAATAGTAAAAATAACTCACTGTTCATAAAGAAAGTCTCGTCTCAGGTTAAGTTTTAAGGTCGCCAAACATCTGAAAATAATTAACAAATAATTAAATAATAAACACGTTAATAATTAAAGAAGTAAGTCGGGGTGTAAAGTTTAAATTTAATATACGTGGTATCAGGAAAAAAACCACGATTGATCCTATTTCTGTAAATTAAGTGGGACCAGATAAATTAGTTTTGTACATTGATATGGCCACGTTAATTGGTACACTGGTAAATTGACTACAATTATTAGACACACAGTGTTCTAAACACAAATTGAATTCGAAAGGGAATTATAGGGAATATTGGAATTTTACATATGGGTTTTTGGGAATTTTACATGGGGATTATATTTGTTGAGTGTGGTTAAAAGTGAAGTCAAGCACTTCGATATATCTCCTCATGTTTGATGTAAGCAATAGATATACTTTTCTTTGAAAAACCGATGTGAGGAATAACATTTGTGGTGGATTATAAGCCATAAACTAATACAAACTGGAGGTTCATTGGGCAAGTAACTGAAGGCCCTCAACATGAATTGCTAGGAAATTAGGCACTGAAAGGGACAAGTTAAATGTTTGATGTAATGGAGTGGCGAGTGGAGTGTTGGCTTCATCAAGGAACAATGATGTAAATATTTAATAGGCTTCGGAGCTGGGGACAAAAGGTGAGCCTCCGGGCCTGTGCCTGTTGCTTTGGCTCGGTGTTTACTGATTGCGATCAGCTTTCGACAGGGTTCGCCAGCTGAAAAGATACCCGAGAAGTCATTAATAGATCATTCCTAAAGTTTTATCTAAATAATTAATGGCGAACGTTCTTCCGGATGATATTGTTGAAAAGAGTTTCACAAACATTGAAATATGTGTTTCTCCTGTAATCTAAGGTAAAATCTAATGAGGTTGCCAACAATGGAAAAAATAATCTAGGGCTGATTCATGAAATTCATCGATTTCAACATTTCCTTTTTAATGGTGAAATCGATGAATTTTCTGAAATATTAGTTTTAAGAAAAATTTCCTACCTTCAACGAGTGCGTATAAAAACAACTACACAAACCTGATCAGCGATCAATTTGAAATCACAGAAACACGAAGAGAATATTTTAGTAATTTATTAAACATTTAAATTTTTTTAATTTTGTCCTAAGAGTTGGACAGAATACAATCCCAACCAATAATGATGTGGCAACTCCTGATCGCGAAAATTTCCTTGATGTGTAAGGAGATCCAGGAGACTGACTGAAGTCCGGAGAGCATAGACGCTGAGATAGTGGAGAAACAATAGTCAAAGAGATTTACGATTAAATATTCGAGATTTAGATTACAATACAGATGCCAAAAGGATAGGCTACGCCTATAATATGTCTTTTAATTATTAATCAATGTCTTATTTAAAAAAAAGAGAGAGAAATCGAACAAAAGCAGTAATTATAGAGGCTTATCTTCGCTACTTTCGTTATACAAAGGCTCTGAAATTCTGAGTAAAAAGCACAGTTTTGGTGCAAGATCTTAGGTAAATGCCAACGTGGTTTTAGACCAGGAAGATTAACCATAGGCCATATTTTCTTGTTGAGGCCAATGTTGAAAAACATATACTTATACCAAGAAGACAAAATTTTTATAGATTTTAAACAGGCATAAGATGGTATAAACAGGGAAGCATTACTGAAAACAAAGGTGAAATTAAATATCCCAAAAAAATTGTCGCTTCCACAGGAATGATCCTAAACTGAAATGGTTTCATGGTAAAAATTAATTGTTTGTAGTCTAAAGATTGCGACGCTGAGACAAGGAGATCCATTATCTCCTACTCTGTTCAATATAGCTTTAGAGTCCGCAATAAGAGCCATTCGGACGTATCCTGGTGGCACTATTTATAACGGGCTGACAAAACATCTTACGTTTATTGACAATGTCGTGATAACGACAAAACGTACCGGCGTTGACAGGGGCTTTTGAAGAATTTGACACGCCAGCAAAACATCTAGGGCTAAAAAACTGTCAGTAGGAGATAAATGTCGAAGTAGGAAACCAGGCCTATAAAACAGTCGAAACTTTTAATTATTGGGATGTAGTAATAATCGAAAGTAGTGAAATGGTGGAGAAATCGATAGCAAGGACAGTCGCCGGGAACAGATGCTGCTTTTCAATGAGAAACATTTTGAATTACAGACCTCTGTCTCACTGGGTCAAGACAATAGTTTATGAAAATGTTGTAAGACCTGTCGTCACCTATGATTCTGAGGCCAGGGTAATATTGAAGGCTCCAGAAAGCAAGTTTTTAGCATGGGAGCAACGTGTTTTACACAGGATTTATGGCCTAGTATGCGAATATGGCATAACTAATGGGGAGTTGCGTCAGATGTACGCAAAACTGGATTTCGCACCAATTGTGAAAGAAAGCCAAATCAGATAGCTGGGCACGTATGGTCACGGAGTCAGTCTCCAAACCGAGGCCGCGAAGACCTACCTATGGAAGACGTGATAGTGGAAGATCACGCTTCAGGTTGCTAGACGAAGTGGAGGAGATTCAGAAAAAAATCGACATTAGAAGTTGGAGGATGCTTGGCAGGGATAGGAGATAGTGGAAGGATATTATAAGACATGCCCAGGCTTATCTAGGACCGTAGTGCCAATAATAAATACGTTTTACAGTGGAGATGAATAGTTGCAACTTAACCCAACAACGATTGGTTTAGAGGATGAATAAATAAATAAATTATCATCAGAAGATCGTAGATTAACTATTTGGAGTAAATGAAAGAAAGATGGTCCGGGTGCTATCAAAAGAACTCAAATAGTAATAAAACTATTTTTATGAGTCAATGTTTTACCCTATTTTGCAGGGCATCCTTAGAGCTAAAAAAGATACAAACAACTAAAATAGTGTAACAAAGTAAGATAATATGT
>NW_027107227.1:228599-233712 GCF_000696795.3 Halyomorpha halys
TTCATTGAAACGCCGAACGAACAATTAATTTAGCATTGAACTTATTAAATTCGACAGGAACTTTTTCAATTACTGAAACCATGTAATAAGTATTTCTATAAATATTTTATATTAAATTTTGAAGTGTATGTATGATTAATTACAACAAATAATTAAATTTAAATTTACAAAATATTTCTTTGAATTATCTAGGAAATGAATTTTATCGATTTTTTTTATATTTTATCGAGATTAGCTTTAAGTGTATAGACATCGGTGGGATTTACGACGTATTCGTACGTGAAAGAAAAAAAAACCATATGCGATAAACGGCGCCATAGTATGAAAATTCTCTGAATAAAGGACGACATGGATGAGAAAGGATAGACGTCTTGTCAGGACACGAGGGAAAGCGATTCTCCTCTCTAGGAGGTAAAAAGGGGTATATCCTTGGAGGAGGGAACGCCAGGAATCAGATTAAAAAGGAGAGTGGAGGCTTAACTGAATTTCCAGGACCATCTTGCCACTTAACATCCGCGAGTCCTGCGCCTTCCCTTGTACATTTCAATTTTACTCTGAGTTCTCCTTTCCGATTATCGTTGCCAAATTCGTTTCAATTTATAGGTATATTTATATCAGAGTGGATTATTATCAGTTAAAAAGTTTAAGACATAATTGTGACAAATAAGTTTAGCGATGACTGGTAATTCATTGGTTTAAAGAAGCTAATATATAGTTTAAAATATGAATAAACTTATAAATATTTCGATGGTCTAGAATGAAAACCTGGAATCTAAAAAACAGGACAAGAACTTAGTTTTTATAGATTATTAGACGGATATGCTCGTATCTCACAATACTTAAGTGTCGAAAAAAAAATCTTAATCGTGTTGGAATAATAGTAATAAACATAAATTAATTGTTATTTTCAGTCCCTGTTAATTTTTTTTTCAATTTCTTTAATTTCAGAGTATTTATCTTAGTAAATTCCTTGACAATTCAGATAAGAAGTGCATGTGAAGAATTGTAGAAGTGTTATTATATAAGCCAAATTTTAAATTTTCATGATAATAGGAAGTGAATAATTTTATTTTAATGCGATATGTTTAGTGATTCTGAATAAACATCTGATGAAGTTAGAAAAAGTATTTATCACCACATACTTCATATGTTTTGGTGTTTTTTTCTTCTTTACAATCATATATGTATCTTTTAAAAGGAACAGTTTAATGGTTGTTTTCACCAGCAAATACAGTAAATTATAATTAAATTTATACTAATATCACAATTCCCGCAAAATTTTAAAGATTAGGAAAGCAATATATCCTTGTATAATATGATTCCATTAGAGAAGTTATTTCTGTTGTTAATTATAATATGATAAAAAAAAAAAAAATGAAAATACAGCAAAACAGAGAATAAAACTAAAAAAATTGACAAAATACCAAACTAATACCCAGATCTTGAGTAATCAACCTACCGTAATCATCTAAATAACGTAATTACAGCTAAATTGAACACAAAACCAATGATAGGACCGATGCTAATAAAAAAAAAATAGATGATCACAAACCAAAAAATGAAATAATAACAAATGTATTTAAAAACGTCGACAAAAAATCATTTTACTACAGAAAAAGTTTAAAAACAAATTTTGATTACATTATCTAAATATGACATTTTTATAAACAGTGAAATAAAAATTAAACAGAGAAAAAAACTTTAATAGTTCTATTTTTCCAGTTTTTATTAACAAACAATTACAATTGATTATTTTCAATAGTTCAAACAAATTTTAAAAATTAATATAATAATGAGTAAAAGGATGTGTTCAAAATTTGGTAAATAATTGTTTTCTTGTGGTAGACCTTTAATTGGGTGTATATAAAACTTTTTTACAGCAATAGTTAAAGTAAATATATTAATGTACGATATATATCCATCACGTTTGTATGATTAAATAGTTCTAATTTAAATTATTATTTGAGTTAATTCTAGTATTATTATAAAATTTTGAATGTTATTATATATATAATTGCAGAATTATTTTTTTTCTCGGAAGATGGCAAATGTTTCCCCGTAACGTTAGCTTCGTGAACGTGTTATAATTGTTTACTGAACAAAATTGTACAATAGTGGAACTCTTGTTTATCACCTATTAAATCACTAAGAAATTAATTGAATTTACGTTCATTGATGATTAAATTAAATTATATATCACTTGAATTGTTTATTAGTATAGGCATGATTAGTAATAAATATTATTCCCGTCCTAACGGGAGTCGAGTCAAAACTGAAAATACTGAAAATGCTAGTCCAATGTGAGGACGGAATATTAGAGAGTCTACCCACTAACAATGAGAAAAAACAAATAATTGACTTTCGGGCCCTGATACCTGAAGTAGTGTTTACACACTTTGTAGGTATGGTAGGTACCGTGCCCGCCAATATACCCAAGAGTGTAGGCACTAGCCTAGCCAAGCGTACTCAAGAGATACTCCACCATTCTAAAGGTCAACCCACATATTTAGAGGTGGTTGTCGAAGTGTTAGTGGCGTTTTTTTCAATTATTTGTGTAAGGGAAAAACCTAGTAGTTTAATTAAATAATAAATTAAACTAATAACACACATTACAACTTTTTGAGTAAATTCGATACTTCAAATAAAGCAATATAAAGCAGAGAGTTAAAAGTCAAAATTATGATACCAAAATTAAAGCCATAAATAAATACATTTAAATATTATTTATTTTATTATCTACTTATTTGTTAAAATTTATCGTAGTTAAATAATACAGTTTTATGTTTTTCTCGAAATCTAAAAAAAAAAAAAGTGCTTAATTAATAAAAATGACTTTGTGCTGTTATAGTGCCTGGAACATCATGTTATTGTTTTTTGGTTACTTTCCACATGAATAACAAATATTTTAACTCAGCTTGTACCCAATCCACTTCATGCCTTTTCTCCCTTTTTGTTACTTTATTTAATTGTTTATGGATAAAAAAACAAAAAAAAAAACAAGCTTTCTCAATTAAGTTTTCAAAATTGTTTACTGACATTCCTCCATGTCCATGGGGTAATATTTTTTTTATTCTCAACAAGCCAATATGGGTCCAAAACTAAAACAACTCTATCCTCAGAAACAGATTTTTATATTGTAGGAAACATTAAAATATAAAATAAAATTTTCATAATAAACCCTTAAAATTAGAAAGAGTATTTCTATGTTATAAAACAGTCAAAATCTCTTTCAGTAATTTTACATAATCAAAAATACATAAAAAGAAAAATATTAAATAATAAGGTCGATTATGTATATTTGGAATTTTGTTTATTTTAATTCTATAGTAATATTTATTTTTCATTTAAATAAGATCCTATTTGAAATAGGGGAAAATGAATAATAAAAAAAAGTAGCTCCAATTTGACTAAATATTAAAAAATAGTCTAAAATGGATTAAACGGTTTTTAAATGTACGGAATTCAAAACACCATGGCACCACCATATTAAACTAAAAATAAGAAAATCTGTCTTGGCTAGGGCGCCGGGTAGGCAATTCTGGATGGCGGGTACATCTTTCCCTATTGTATCTATTCAAGCCATATCGATTAAAGTGCCCTTAATGGATTATTTGATGTTCAATGAATTTACATAAAATTAAAATACAATATTTGACAAAAGTAAAAATGTAGTTGATTTTTTCTGCATGGTTAGAGCGAAAATATTTTATGTTTTTGTCATTTCGGAAAAAATTGGTTCCGTGTTTGTCGTTCTGTCTGAATTCAAGCCCATGAAGTGAAATAATTATACCGACCTACTCGGCAGAAGTTTTTTTTTTATAATGTTACTAGTAAAGCAAAATTTTATATCATCTTCCACAGCTCAACAGCATTAACTAGGACGAAACTTCAAGAAACTTGTTCAGTTCTTTACAGTCAACTTTTAAAATAACTTTCTAATTTCAGACTGAGTAGTAAACGTTTTCGAACTGAAATTATTCAATTTATATAGTATTCTTAAAATATTAACCTTCATTTTACCAATTTGGATGTTGCCAATTTTGCTGTAAACTTTCAAGAATTTGGACCCTTATATTGGACCCAACGGTATCTGAGGTCAGAAGCTAGTTACATGACCACTCGCTATGTTACTCATGGCATGACATTTTTTGGGAACACCTAACCTTAATCGTTGGTTAACCATTATACCCATGGTGAAAATGACGGGAAATTTAAATACTAAATATTCAGCTCGATCTAACCTTAACCACGTACATAACCTTTAGGTGGCCAATTACATAACCTCAATCTTTTACATAATTAGAACGTGACTATTAGACCACGTTCCATTTAGCCACGTAACTACTAGGCCGAGTCCCCTTTTACTTTAACCAAATGTAAATTATTAGGCTGTGTTCCTCTAGTTCATCATGTGACTAATGGGTCAGCCCTTTTTGAAGTCACGTAACCATCCTTCAGTAATTCGCACCCTTTTCTAATAAGCCAATCATAGTTCCTCTCGAGTTAATAGTGTTTGAGAGATTTAGGATTAAGTGCCCGACCCCCGGAAAATGTGTTTTTTTTGGTATGCTTCTTTCTTTTAATTTTACCGTCGAAAATATAAACATTGGAAACTGAACCAGTAAACCTTACAACATAAACAATGATTTCAAGGGCTCCTGTTATTCTACTACTTTCAGCTAAAGAATTGAACTTTAAATGGCAATTTCTAAAAGCATAAACAATGGTATAGGGCAATTTGATCCTTTCTATCGTTTGATTCTTCTGGTTAAATTAAAGAGACTTTGAACATATAATAAATTAAACTAAGGAGTAAGATATGTGAATACATTATTATTAGATAAAATTGTGTACCTTTTTTAGTTCGAAATTAAGTCTTAAGCGCCTTCACTAAGTTAAGGTAAAAGTACAAGAAGAGTTTTTTTTTGTGGTATTATTGTTATCTAATTTTTATTTTTATTTGTTTGTTTAGCAATTTTTTATCAATTTATCAATTTAGTTTTATATTTAATTTTAATTTTTTTTAAAATTTATAATGAATGATTTATTTAAAAACTAATTAACAATATCAAAATCAACTGCTGGCCTCTGATTCGGTTGCGTCAACATAAGG
>NW_027107227.1:233762-235372 GCF_000696795.3 Halyomorpha halys
GTCAACATAAGGGTCCAAGGTCCTGGAAGGTTACGGAAAAATGGCGGCTGTAAGCTAGGAATGCTCTATATTTGTACTGAATATTGGCAGAATAGAAAAGGGGAAATATAGTGGTCACGAAACCTAAAAGGGTGTGAAATAATGGTGACGTGACATGTTATACGTTGAATCACAGACTGACAAAAGGGGCGTGGTCTGATGGTCCCGTGCGCAGTTAAGGTTGGGGTATTTGGCGGGAATTGGGACGCCCCGCTAAGACCCCCGGAGAGTGACGGTCTTATATCACTTTTGAAATATTTGCTTAAAATGGGAAGGAGAGACTTAAAGATAATTAAATCGAGCAATATTTAAAAAGCGCCTGAAATTGAAAAACGGCATGAAACCCTCCACTTCCGCCCTCCATGGTAGTCTTACATATATGACTTTTTAAACAGACAATTATAGCGAGTAGGTTGGTCGATGTGCGAAATGTCACAATCTCACAAGAGAAGATCATAACACAAAAAGGCAATCCTTTCCCACCGGGACCGCCCCGCTAAGACCCCCGGGGAGCGACTGTCCTACATCACTTTTGAAATATTAGCTTAAAACGGTAAGAGAAGACTTTAAGATAGTTAAATCGAGTAATATTTAAAAAGCACCTGAAATTGAAAAACGGCATGAATGGCCCATTGCACCAAAGCTCAGCGCTGGTTTGGGCTTTTTATACCAATTTAAGTTAATTATTCAGTTTGGGTTTATGGCATTAAACACAAAATATAAACCACGTTAAAAAGACAAAACCCAATATAACAAAGTTTGCAGATACGCTAATTAGTTTTGTATCGATGATAATGGATAGACTTAATCTCAGTCTCGAAAATTACAACATATTGCTAACAATAACCTATACTCATATATTCATATATAGAGCGACAAGAAATAAATTATACACATGCATTTAGATTCGTACATATACTAAGATCCCTCAATCTGTAGAGTTAAGGTAGAGTTGTTCAATATTCTGTTCTAGAAGTTTTTTAATAAGTGTGATTTTCAGATAAAAATCAATACCCAATTTACCTCAAAAAGCGTATTTAAGCATTTTTGTAAATGAAGACATGAACATTTATTATGAATTATGGATGTCCACAATGATCACATTATTTAGTGAACATATTAATCATTTTTTTCCAGGAAATAGCAAAAATATTATTTTTCTGGATAAATTTATAAATATGACTGTGAATAAAAATCAAAGCTGGATGACAGATAAAAATCGACGAAGAAATTCGTAAGAATAGTCTCTGTGTGGTAAGCAATAAATTAAGTGCCCTTTAAGGTTCTTAACAAAGTTTCGACGGTTTAGTAAAGAATTTAAGGTGAATCAATATCTTCAGGATTCTGAGTGGATACTTTGGATGAGGATTACGAAGGAGGGGAAAGATTCTATATAAAAACTTAAAATACATTAAGAATTTTGTGTTATATTTTTCAAAACTTTTAAATAGTGAACAATTTTTATGCATATATGAGATGGTCATATAATAATAAGTCCTTTAAATATTGAATTAAAAAATCTAAAATAAAAAAATATAAGGAATATATATATATATAGGTTAGGCCTTAGT
>NW_027107227.1:235970-238555 GCF_000696795.3 Halyomorpha halys
ATTATTCACCACTTACACTATTCACCGCATTATCCGTCAACTCACTGCACACACTATTCCGTAGCTAAGTACATCCTAGAGGAATAAAACAAATAATTAAATTATGTACACAAATAACAAAAAGAAAAACTTCTGCTTCGGTTTTGACGAGGAGGCATGCCAGGTGCCTACGGAGCTGCTATCGCAGGGAACCGAACGCTTCTTATACGGTTCCTGTAACGCCTGAGGATACCACCGTTCTTTCACATACGTTATTCTTTCTTGTTTTAAGGGTATCTCATGCACTGTCTCCCCCGTTGCTCCCAACACCTCTCCTTCTTTAAAAAAAAATGATTCAATTCACCCGTCTCCCCAGTGAATCGCTCCAAATCGGAACCAGCTTTTCTCAGGTCTTGAGCCATTGCAGTGCGGACCTTGACCCATTCTAGGGTTGTTGCGTGAGCTCCTGCCAACGAGACTTAGTGGGGCAAGTTCCGGCGGGGGTGGTGGGTTGACTGCTTCTGGAGGAGGTTGGTTGTTTTCTACAGGAGGTGGTTGATTTCTCATGTTGAAGTTGTCGAGGTTCAGCACTGGCGCTCTTACTAAGCTATTAGCCATAATTCAAAAGTCCGACCAAAACAATAGATAGAAGAAAAAAAAATAATACTAACGACAAGTTTCTACAGCTTAATGAAAAAAAATTAAACTGAAAAAAAACAGGTTTCTTCTTGTGATTTAAAGTGCTTCGGTAATCCGTGATCTCGGATTTCGGCACCAGATACGTTATAGCGGGTTCTGAACTCAAAAAAAAAAAGGGAAAAGGAACGAGAAAATACACTCACGGTTGCTGATAATAGACTGCTTTATTCTGTTCAGTAATCCTATATTTATACTTTCTATAGTTGTTGACAGAGGGAGTTAGGTATTAAGATTTACATTACACACCCTGTAAATATAACTTTATATATATATTCTGGGTACGAATTCTGGGAAAAGCAATCACTTCCCTGCAGATGACATAACGGATTGGAGGGCCTGAAAGATATGAAGGTGTTTGATCTGCATGGGATGGCCCTATATCGGGGGGGGGGGTTCATTTGTGGCCCACCACCCTTCCCCCTTAGGGTTGATGCTAGAGGATTTTATATTGCTACATCAGCTCTATTTCATGGGCCATTGGTCAGCGGAGCTACCTCGCCAGCGGGTATTTCGAATACTTTCAAAATTTATCTCTTCATATTTTATACCGAGCCTGCAGAGATAGGCAATAGACTGAACTTCCAATGTACACATTTCTACCACATATGAGGCCATTTATTTTTCGTAGTTTAAACTGGAACAAAACTTGGACACGAAAATAGAATATTTGGCATTTTAATTGATTTCATTGGAACAGTTATCTGTTTGAGTGGTTTTCTATGTAAATTAACTCATAACTTCAACGTTCTTGAACTGATTACTATGATTATTTTTTAATAAAAGGATATACATTTAAGTTGGTCTTATATAAAGGTAACCAGTACCCAATAAGCACATTAAGAGATAGATAGCGGAGTTTCTCAATTAACAAGAGTTAAACAACACACAATAAAATAACCTCAGTAACTTACTATATAGTGTATATTTCCAAATCAATTTCTTTTTAAATCTCTAGAAGTTACACGCTCCAGGTATATGTCGGAGATCGCACGGTGTCTCTGACACCACCACCTATTTTTACCATTACCGTTTAAAAAAGAAAAGAAAAAAAATTCTATTCAAACAAGATTTTTAAAATGTATAGATATTTAATTTTTTCTATATTTTTGAACATCTAAACATTTATAAAAGATTTGAAGTCTTTTAAATTCTTTCTAGTGGAAATTGTGGGTTTCCCCTACCACAGCTTGTCCGTCTACAGTAGGAATAAAAAGTTAAGACACTTATTGAAAAATAATAAACCATAACCAAAAGTGCAATTCAAGTGTCACTATAAGTAGCTTTGACGTAGTGCATTGCGTGTGAGATGTGAAAAATTCTACTACTGCTGTTGTATTGTATTTTTTTAAAGGGTTTAAAGCAGTGTGATTAAATATCACCCATTTTAAAAATCTCTCTAAATTAGTACGAGGGGCACACCGAGATCAAAAATTTGATACGGGTCCTTTGATTCTCCACTTTCTTCCCCAAACTATGGATTTGTAAATGACATCATTAAGATTCCTTCAGCACAGTTCCATTTTTAGGGCACGGCTCTTCCTTTAAAATACATTTTTTTAACATTTTGTGAGTATGAAACATAGATTTTAATTATTAAATGAATAAAATTGTATTCTTGTATGGTCTCAACATTCTTTGTTACATCAACAGTCCAAAGTTTCGGCCATTTCGGCCATCCTCAAGGACAATCTTCAATATAAATTTTTACCTCACATCGAAATTTAAAAATTGTTTTTCAGGCTATTCTGTCCAGGTCATTAAGTCAAACACACCGTATTTTAAAAAATTCATAAATATTTAAACCTTTTAATTTTCAATTTATCCATACTATCACAACCATATAAACAAACTAATAGATTTTGATGTAATAAAAAGTGTTGAGACTACACAAGGATACAATTTGATTT
>NW_027107227.1:239670-243505 GCF_000696795.3 Halyomorpha halys
CCTAAACTCCCCATGTAAACAAGCCAGAATGTATATATAGAGGATTACAAAGCAGAATAAATCAGTATCTCAATGAACCTTGTGTGTCTCATTTAGTGCCCCTATTTTCCTTTTTTTTAACTCTAGTGCTCCGGCTCATCATAACTTATATATATATATATATATTTATAGATTTTAATGATTTTTAAAAACAAAAGAACGAGAAATACACATAAAAAATTTAGAAGATGATGCTGTAATTGTGTGAGTCAGTGAGACTACAACACGGGCAAGAAATATGTCTGGATGTCACTTTTGGAGACATAGAAACAGCGTCGAAAAAACATTCATGTTTTCAGAAGAAACTTAGTTATATTTGTGGAAAACCGAAAAAAAACCATTAAAGAAAAAACTAACAACACCTATTAAAGAAAACCTAATAGATAATAATAAACATAGATAACTGAAAAAAATTAATATATTTTTTAATGTATGCTATATAAATGAATTATCCACGTATATTTACTCCCTAGAAATGCTTCTAAGGAAAATCGAAGACAGCCCTGTGCCAGTTATGTATGTTATGGTAGGTTTAGCTCAACTCGTTATTAATGGCACCATTCTAGGTTCAATGTCAATTTATCCACGTGTAGCTAAAAAGGAACTAATTGGATGTATGGTTAATATAACCAGTACCTTTTATTGATGGATTACTGGTTTCGACGCTAAATTTAATGAGTACCACCAATGGGTGGTTCCTTCCCAAGATTTTCAAGTGTATATGAAACATACAACATATTTACTAATTGTATTATTTTGTACAGTTGTAAATTACATTAAATAAATAAAAAAAATTAATGATTACTCTTTTTACCCCAATTTATTTCAGCGAAGATCACGTCATTTAATTTTCCTGAGTACGATGGACTATTGACCATATTATTTAGCTTTATCGTTAAAATCAATAGCGTTATTAGCAAGTTATTATATTGCAACTTGTGGCTATGTAAATTACTTTTTCAAATAATATAGATGTATAAAATAAATTTTTTAAATGTTTATATCAAAAAGAGAAGAAAAACACTTGATTTTTACAGCATAGAATATCTTTTGTTACGGACATGTACACAACTGTATTCCCAACCCCTTTCAGGAAGGGTTTTACTTTTGAATGAAGCGCGCCTTCAACCTAAGGCCAAGCGTTAATTCACTTTTGAATGACTAGTTGAATGTTGTTTTTGGTCAGTTAGAAATTAATTGAATGAAATAAGGAATAAGATAACAAAAAGAAAATTTATTTATAGAGGCTGGTTGAACAAAAGAGAGTGTGAATATTAAATACTAAATCTATTGTACTAACAGGGCATGAAGGGTTCATCAGATATAGAAGGAAGGTGACTTACTCATGCTCTCGAGATTCCTTTCATCTTTCTTTTTCTTGTCCTTCATGTCCCTCCATCTACCCTCTCCTCGGCTACCGAAGGGCTCTTGCAACATTTGCTAAAACGTCTATCATACGTATGTTTTACCGTTCCTGTAGTAACTGCTGCTGAGTTTTAACTCTCCCGCACTTATTTAACACATAAGTTATTTAATAGATACGTTACGTACGATACGATAATAAATAGAAAAGAAGATTGGACTAAGCATCAATACTACTAACTGGAATTAGCATCTTTTATTTCAAAGATATTTTACTCCACTAAGTAATAGGTATCGATTTTAAATTTTCCGAACAGAAGTTAATGATCATTAGGTTTTTTTTTGTTAAGCTATTTGTTGTAAAGTCATTTCCAGTTTTCTTATATTTTTGTAAGTAAACTTCTTTTTCTTCTTTCTTTCTAACGATATGAGTAAAAGCCGATTGCTATTGTCAATGGGCAATTCTTTGAACTATAAAATCATAGAAATATGTCGATTTCGAATTTTTTTGAGGTTTAAACAAGAATGAAAAATTTGGAAGTATTAAATTAAACTTATTTTTCTAACATACCAAGCAATCAATCTCTTTACTGGAGGGTTTCAAAAAAACTTAAATTATTTCGACAAATAAAATGAAAATTTGTCTGAAAAATCACTAAAACGGATTCATTTAACAAAATAACTTACAAATAGGGTCCGTTTTGAATTTAAGTAATTCACATCATTTTATTTCAAAAATAAGAAATATGACAAGACCGACCTAGATCATCAGGGGTCATTTAATGAGAAGGTTTATGTTTTCTGCGGTTCGAGCAATTGATGACTTTGGATTACAATTTTTCAATAATAACAATATTTCTACAATTTCACTGTAATTATTCAGACTAAACATGCTTATAATGGCGTACATAACGTTTAAATTATGAATTAATCATTTCATTTCCCAAATCTATCAAATTCCTTCTCGCACCATCAGAACTTACTAATGGAAATAATATCATTTTCTCAACTCTTGGCTTAGGGTTCCATAGATTGATTTTCAATTTTATACAACAATAAAATTCATCTCACTCACAAAATATTCTGTCACAAAATCATTATTAGAAATAAAAAAAACTCCTGATATGAATCTATGTATTTGTAACGAATTAAACGTGGTGGATTATTACTTGATGAGGGAAAGAAAACCTTTTTGATCACTTAATAAAAAAAAAGCTGATTTTATGTGGGATTTAACCCAAAAGGGTGTAAACTACGGGTTAATATTGTTAATAAATTAAATTTTACTATTGATTGGACTGGTATAATATGTAAAATTGTACTTAGCTGATCGTTGATTGGTGATTATTGAAGGTTACCACGAGGCTTGTTCTTCTGCTTCATTTTTCCTATTAGTCTCTCTCCAGCTTTCTTGTCTTTCATCCCTGCCTCTGCCCCTTCACCTGGGTGCGGTGTACAGGTATTCACTCATATTCAATTGATTAAAAATAAGGACTGAGCTCAAAATCATCTTGTACAGTGTGGTCCTTGTTTATACTCTTAGGTATAGTACCCCTACTAGTGCATTGGTTTGCTAATAGCATGATCTGGATGTCCTATTCAAGTAATAACTTGTAATGTATAGTTATTCCTTAAACAGGGCTTTTGCTTAGTCATAAAAAATCGGATTTTGTATGTTGTTATAAACGATATGAAAATCACAGGAATATAAATTAGATACAGAAAACCCTAAGAAATCTCTAAAATTGTATTATGATATTTTTGGTGATTGAATATTTAATGTTATCGCAGATCTAGAATGTTTTAATATGAAAACAATACCGAATTATATATTATTGATTTACAACAAAAAAAAGTGACCCGAAACTTTTTTACTGGCCATAAGAGGTCACCCAAGAATGTGAGTCAAGCACCACTAACACTTGGGTGTTGAAGGGCAGTGACTACAAAGACGTTCCAAGATTTTATTAAGAATTCCATGGAATCGTTTGGAAGAAAGACTTGCCTCTCGAGGATTTTATTTATTTATTTTATTTTTGACATCACTTAAAATTGATCAAATTTGGTAATGACAGTTATGAAATTTGAAGCCATAAATTTAGTGATGAGAAGAAAAAAAAAAGAGTACTATGTTGTGGGTTATAGTAGTTTAAAATAAAAATAATATAAATATACCTACGAAATAAATAAATAATAATTTTTTAAATCGTTGATGTGAAAAACTTCCAAAATGAATATAACTTATTTTATATTTTTCATTGTATAACGTTTCGGAACAATTGTCTAATACACCTTTACAATGCACATATTTTCAATTTCCCTCTTGAAACCATGTCATGTATATAATCACAGTTTAAAATTGTTTCATAATACATCATTTAATTTATTGTCTTAAATAAATAATAAAAAATACTGAAATATATAAAATTAATAA
>NW_027107227.1:243905-249085 GCF_000696795.3 Halyomorpha halys
TAGGTTTTCAAGATGTCCTTGAGGATGGCTAAAATGGCCGAAACGTTTGGACTGTTGAAATAAAAAGTGTTGAGACAAAAAAGGATACAAGTTTTGATTTATTTAATAAATAATTACCTTGTCTCAAGAAATTGAAATAATATAATTAAAATATAAATATAAATAAATGATTTAAATATTAGCGTCAAAATATTTAAATAAATAACTGAACAATATTGTTACAAAAATAACAGGCTCTTTTAATTTTTATTTTCGCAGAGGCATCGTATTATTTTGTATTTTAAAGAAGCCAAAGTCGTAAACTTTTTCAAGTTTTTACACATATTATCTCTAATACTTATATAATCAATATATTTGTCACTTTCAAACAAACTATATATATCTGGAGTCCTAATTGAGTATATTCTTGTTCAAGAGAAAGTTTTACGAAATAAGTAGAAAGCTGAAGCTGTTTGAGGGACCATATTTAAGTAATAAGAAAACTTAATATCAAGACTGAAGAGAAGGGGAAACTGTTATAATTCCCTGATTGTTTCCACACACGTCTCCCCTCAACTTATTTCTTTCGCCACCCAAAAATATATTCTATAAAATTTCTATTGTACATAAAGCTAATGAAAAGAATTACAGAGAGTTGCTACTGAGCTGTCAATAATAAGTAAAAACAAATGAAAAACGAATAAATCAGTAATCAACAATGAAAATTTACGATTTTTCATATTAGCTAAGAAGGTATTTCAGGATTGTGTCATTCAGATTCTAAAAAAACCACATAAGACAACGAAATAAAGGCTACAAAGGATAAATATTGTTCCGAAATTATTAGTAGATTCTATTAAAATTTGGATTTGAAATTTAACAATAAGTGTTAACACAGAATTAAATTAATAATTTTGTATAATGAAGAAATAAAAGACACCAGAATAATGTGTGTGAAAATGGCTTCAGGTTCAAAAAAAACTTCAAAGAGAAAAGTATTCTCGATCGAAAAAGAATGGACCACAATAACTTATTCCCTTTGAGCTCTCCTCTCCGAAAATTGAAAGAAATAAATGGTGGTGTATCAGAGAGTAAATAAACTATAGGGTTATTTATACCACAAAACTCTTCAACTTGTAAACAGTCCGCTGTTTGTGTGACCGGAGCGTTATGGGCTAGCCCGAAACAGCCATTATACGATCCCAACTGGATCGGTTACCGAAAAATAAATGCCAAAAGTTGAGTCGTATTTCAAGATATATAAATTTCTTTCTTATTCATTTATTGTAAATTTAGTACCAGATTCATGCTATCTAATAGGCAACAGTCTAGACATCATTATTTTTACTTTATGTTAAAACTATCGTTAGATTAATTTATAAAACAGTATATTTTGATGTGTCAATTTTAACTCCTTAGTTGTAGGATGAAAATGATTCAGGGAGAGCATAAAAAAAGAAGTATAATAAAGTACTGACTTTAGATGAATAAACTTTATAAGCAGATAAGTTTATGGTACTTCTGAATAACTTTTATTTCGAGTTATGTCTTCAATTGATATTAAAATCATTCGATCGCTAGTATTAAGATTCACTTTATAGTCACAAAACTTTGCCAATTACTTTAGGAAGCCCAATAAAGCATGGCCATGTTATCTTGATAAAGATATCGGAGCTAACATTCTTCCTCGGGTATCAAGTAGGGATGAGACATTGTTTAATGTTATTAAACAGATCGATTATTAAGTACTATCGATTGTCTATTTATTATTTTCAAGCAATCAATACTTTATGTACGCAATTTCGTTAAATACAGTATTTTTTTTCTTTAGTAATAAATATTATTTTAAACTAAAGATTACATTACTTTTCTTATAATACTATAATTTATTATTCAGATGGCAAATTTATTAATTGCATCAGTAAATGTAAATAAATAAATTATATAACAATATATTGAAAGACCTAAAGCATTTAAAAAAAATAGTTAAGTATGTATATAAAAAATGTATTTGAAAATTAAATATTTTCAACTATACATTATTATTACATATACTATGATTTATCGCGTTAAGAAAATCAAAGAAAAATAATACAACAATGCTAAAATTACCAATTCATAAACTGAAGAAAAAATTTAGTTACAGTTAGAAAAAGATTACTTGTTTTTGAGAAAACTGACTGAATTTATAGCAAATGTCTGGAACATACTAATTACGGGTCCGCTGGGAAAAGCCATACCATTAAACGTTTAATGAGCACTAAAAACGAGGGCGGGCAGGTCACAGAAATACCTCATTGTGGCTTGTACGTTTAAGAAGAAGAAAGAAAAAATAAGGTGAAAAGAAAATCACATAAACAAATTATCAAAAAAATTTCCAAACAAATATTTTGTCTGAGGAAACAATTTTTCTATCCTGAATATTTTCAGCAATTCAAAGTTATGATATTTTAACAATTGGAGGTTTTTGCCAGGTCAAAAAGAATGCGTAACTTACATTCCAAATATTATATTAAATAAGTGCAGTGTCTGATCACTTGAACAGTTTTCAATTATTTTCTGTCAATCGGAAATCAGATACGTAATGTGTTTATGTTATGAATGGAAATTTTAAATATAATTCTAAACTCCTTCACTTTTCAAGAAATTAAATCGTTTCTAATAGTTTCTATAAGTTAAAAATAAAGTTTAGTTCTACCAAACAATTACTCGCCACTTCTGTTTCTCTTATAAAAACTTTAATATTTCCTCAGTTTTTTTTTTGTTTTGTTTTTCGCATTCGGAATGTTGAATGTATAGGCAAAAGGGGAAATTACAAGGCGGCTTAATACTATGGAGAGTGCAGGATCGAGATTTATATTATTTGTATTGCAAAAAAACAAAACAAAAAGAAATGTATAAACCAAAAACAATTAAAGAAACCAACAGGTCGAAGCTCTTTAATTTTAAATTAGTTATTTTTTAAATCCCAACAAATCACATTTACTCTTCGTCGGAAACTTGCCGACTGCCCTACAGTATACTTTAATAATGTGGCTCTTACCCCTGTAGAACAGATTCGTTATCTTGGACTACATCTTGACAAACGACTAACCTGGAATCCTCACACAAGACTGAAAAGACAGGAAACTGCACGCAGATGCCGACTATTACAGCACTTACTAGACAAACGGTCTAAACTTCCAACTCATTACAAAAGACTGATCTAAATGACAATAATAAGGCCCATCTGGACATACGGAGTTGAGCATTGAGGCTCTACTAAACCTTGGAATTCCTCTCGTATCCAATCTTTACAATCCAAAATCCTTCGTAAATTCCACAATGCTCCTTATTTTGTTACTAATAAAACCATCCATAATCCATAAATTATGTAACCGATCTAGCCCAAACCTGATATTATTCCTTCCATAATAAACTCCCTAACCACCCAAACCCACTAGTTTCTATTCTAACCTTGCTTCCTCTTCCATTCCTGCCAATCCTCTGAGGCGCCTGAAAAGAAGATGGCCTCGTGACCTTATATTGTAAACTGTTTTTAGATTTCTACTACTGGGTAGTTCCTCTACATCCTGTATCATATCATTATGTCATTATGATCAAATTTACTTCTTGTATTTTTTATACAGTTGTAAATATCAATAAATAAATAAATAAAAAATTAGTTATTTTCAGAACTGTATAATAAGGTTCATTGGCCGTTCGTTGAAAAACTAATAATTGTTATCATTCCCTTTTTACTACAATTCGAAACGAAAAAAAAATTACTAGTGATAGAAACTTTATTTAACCAATGTAATAGTTGTACAGTTTTGTGAATTTTCCGATTAAAATTGTTTTTTAATTAAATATTTCCAAATTTTTCTTAAATATTTTTACATAGGAATGAAAATGTATTTTGGTTTTTGTAATACATAAAATCCCATTCCTACTCTTTACTGCATCACTGGATTAAGCCATAGAGCACAGTCACGACCGTTATAAAAAATATTATTCGAAATTATGGGAAAGAGGAGACATAAATAGCAAAGGGAACAGGTGATAAACGAGACAACTCTTTATTTGAACAAATCTATTTTAGATTCAAAACGAGATGCAGTTGTGGACTTTCCCATACAATCATGTAATCTATTACAATCGTTGACATCTTTTTGCGTGTGGTAAACAAGATAAATATTGATTTAAGTCTAACAAACTCGCAAATTTAATATTAACCATCGCACAGGATTAAGTACACCTCGCAATTGGTGCAATGCATAAAAATTACTATATTTACGGAGTGGAGATGTGGTTATTCCAAGCTGTAAAAACTCAATTATTCAGTCGAATCTGCTTTTTCTTAGGTACAATAGTGAACGACTATAAGATAGTTTGAAGAGTAGGATTAATATGTTTAGCTATCAATAATCATTATCTTTTTTTATGATTGATATTCGTATATAATAGGATCTCATATTTCGTGGTTATTTCGAAATTCTTTAAGAACAACTAGGAACATTCCTCTGAGATAACAGTATCCACTTCAATCTTCTCAAGTCATCTTTTCTCCTCAGCTGTGGGACTATTAATCATAACAGACATACATCAATGTCGTCCCTCTTATTAATCGGTCTGGTCTCAAAAAATAAACTTATGAAAGTCAGCAACGAAGTTACTGCAACGTAAAAATATCTGATCACAAAAACCCCACATCCGACCCAGGCGTCGGAGATAAAAGAGATTATTAGATTAAGTCATCCAACTGTTCAGAAAAAACGAGACAGATTTATATAGAGTTTCTATATTTTTTTTATTGATGCAATCATTGAAAACCTCTATAGCGTCAGTTTTTAGAGATGTGCTAATGACCTGACAACGCCAAGTAAATTGTTAACTACTTATCAATTAACAACCAAAGTTGCATTTTCATTTTTAACATTTTACATACTAAAATTCATCAGATAATAAATAATGAATGATAACTTGCGATAGACCAACAAACGTTTATTGTTGCTTAAAGCCGTAAAACCCTCTGGTCATCAACGCCTATGGCATCCTATTATGATGAAACTACAAGCACAATACATGCACGCACGCACACACGCGCCTCCACCCATACACACTCACACACACACACACACACACATGTGATTTAAACAAATGTAAAAGAGGAACGTGATTCATATAAATTGTCTATTTATTATTTTCAAGCAATCAATACT
>NW_027107227.1:250487-253588 GCF_000696795.3 Halyomorpha halys
TGCAATGTGAAACGATTTATTTCCCTTAAAGAATTACCGCTAATTATTAAATAGGTGATTAATTAAGAATACTCCTTATTTAACTACCGCGCGCAGTTACATCAACATACACGCACATGACAGGTCGAGAAACTGCTCAAATGTATACTTATATATTTTTAATTACGTTCAAATAACAGCTTAATAATTAATTTTTTCCTTAAAATCTTAGTGAATTTTTTTTTCGTATTAAATATCTTTGGGTGAGGAAAAGAAACTTTGTTATATATCTCACCAATCTAGTCTAAATGATTTTAATTTTTTTCAATTTGCTCAACAAAATTTAAATAAGCCCATCACTACTCAATATGGAAATATTCACAGAATTCTCCTAAGTTTGTGGATAAAATGGGACGAAGCATAGTGTTTTTCATGACTACGATTCATCATGCAGAATGATGAAAGTAATAATCTACATATTTATTCACCATAAATGTTATGTACATAAATTTGCCTAGAGCGTTAAGATTATGTCCCAAGTGAGGAAGGTCGTCGCTTTAACTCAGGACGAACTGGGTTCATTAGTTTCTTCTTGCGACTGTCAGTTAGATCACCAAATGGTTAAGTGTCGAACTGTTACTGAATTCGCTGTTTCACTGAACTGAACTACATCTACTTACACTTAAATGTTTAGCGTTAAATTGATTATGTAAATATAAGTCCTAAACACTTTCAACAGATTAGAGAGCTCAACTTAAAATTGAAAATTTTGGAATATAACTCAATCAACCTTAATAAATACTAGGTAAAACATTAAAAATTGTTAATCGAAAAATCATTAATGAATTATAATTTAAAATATTAATGTGTACAAATTTTATTTTATTTGTATTAACGTCTTACCTAATCGAAGTCAGTGACAGGATACTAAATGAACATTAAAAATTTAGTAGAGAAATATAAACAGATAAATAAAATTTATAGCTTTGTAATATTTGTGATTAACAAAAATAAATGTTTGCAACATATTTGCAACAACAACATATTTCCAATATATCAAAGTAATAAATATGGCTCAAGTGGTGTATGTTGAAAATCAAATAAAAAAAAATATAGCTAAATATATTATAATCTATATTATTATATTATAAAAGTCACCAATGAATTCTCAGGGAATGATTTAAAATAGTAAATATTAAACATTAAAGTAGATTTCGAATTTTCTATTATTTTATTTTCTGTTAAGGTAACTTAAATTTTCAAAATCATCAATGGATTCAACTAAAAGCATTGTAATTTTAATAAAAAATTCCCGAATGCGATATTTTTTCTCTTGGATCATCTATTTTTGGTAGTTAATATAATAAGTAATTCATAAATATAAAAATAACCTAGAAAATTTCATTGTATTATGTACAATAGTCATGGGAAGTAAAATACAAAATTAACACAATAAATAACAAATGCTTTAACAGTCCAGTAATTGCAGAAACAAATACAAAACTCGCGAATAAAAAAAATGTAATAGTAACATGTTCTGTGTTTCTTAGTAAAACCAGCTTGTTACGTAAGGAAAAAAAACATGGGTTTGTGTGCCTACTGTGAAATTATGAGGGGAGACGGATGTGGCAAGACCGTGTGTTTTATTATATTTTAATTTATATCTATAAAATTATTGAATATATTGAAATGAGTTTTATGTCAAATTAATCATTCTACAAAATTGATCGTATAAGTTGTTTCCTATGAAGTTCCCGTGATTAAACAGGGGAAAATGTAGTTAAATATGTGCATTACATAGATTTTTTTAGAAATTAATAGTTTTAATAACAACCGACATACCTAATATTCTATTGGAAGTTTGAATGGTGCAAATGAAGTAAATGATCAACAATCAGATTTTTCCTCAACTTTACCTCTTGTTGGGACACAATTGATTCAGTATTGTCCCTTCCATACTTAAATAAATTTATGTACTTTAAATTAGTGTAGAACGCATTTATCACACCCAACAATTGTTTACATATAAGCCAAAAACTAAGAAAAAACGAAGTTCTAACCCCAACCACATCCCACCTACCTACCAAGCCTGCAGTAGTCGCCTTGATTATCTTAAATGGCTTGTATAATAATAAATGAAACTAGGTTTTAATAAAAATATTTTTTTCGACCAGCTTCAAAGATAATTAATGTGTCTAAGATTTATCAGGATTAACACTGAACGTAGTAGTTAATCATGAAACAAAACTAATAAAAGTATTTTAAAATATAGTATTAGTTCTAATTAGTTGAAATAAAATTATCAGTAACAGGCTTAACAATTGAAACATTAACCCTAACTAACAAGTGAAATGTACGCGCAGTCAATCTAGACAAAATTTTACGAGCAGTCCTTTTTAAATTAAAAGTTTGAATTTTTAAAAATATTTTTTTTCATATTTAAAAATCAAAAAATAATAATAGAAAGAATATTATAAATAACAATAAATCCTCAATATTATTAAACTCTACCTTCATTCACGGAGTAATTTTTTTATATTTATATTGTTAACTCGTTCAATGGAGAAAAATAACGGATCATAAATCAACCGATGAAGATGCAATGACTTGTCACCAAGTTTCCCATGTTATGTGGAGCTAAGTTCAGTCACTGTTCCAAGTTGGGCTGGAGTTCCCCGTGGATTAGGCTATAGAGATTTCTCCAACTCATTTATCTTCATTAGGAAATCCTTTTGGGATGAGTAAAAGCTCTGTTAGTTCTGAAAGAGATCAAAGATTTTCTTTGAAAATTTTTCTTACAAAATCAAGGAGAAATGGCTATTTATTTCTTTGTGAATAAATAGTTGTTTCACGTCTAAAATTTGCGTCTTTAAAGCTATTAGTTTTGTTAAAAACCCGAGTATTTAGTAATCTCTTTTATTTAAAAAAAATTGGTTGAATGTGCATTAGAAAATTATAATGAAAACAATAATCTCTTCTTTTTAAATAAAGATTAAAAATAATTACATAATTTAATTATAAAACTTTTCGCTTTATTATACACGAGTAAATTGTAATTTTTTTTAAATTAGTTATTTAATGTTATTTACAACTGTACAAAATAATACAATAGGTAAATATGT
>NW_027107227.1:256349-261658 GCF_000696795.3 Halyomorpha halys
AAATGTTATATCGTTTTAACATGCTAAAAGAAGGAAATATTTCCCCATTTAAAACAACTGTCTCCATTTTACACACTTTAACATGTTAAACTAAAAATCATGAATAACCCTTAACCATGAATACTTAAAGAAATTACAGTTCCGAACTAAAATTCTTAGAAATCACTGGATCAATCAATAAATATGAAATAAACCATACCAATAACTTTAGAGACTAACTAAAAAATGTAGCTCAATGTAAGTAATTTTTTTCATACAGCTTAACCCGCTATTAGTAAATGTTTCCAAGAAAATGTGAAAGAAGCTGTTATAGGGTAAAGGGGGACGGGACGGGAAGCAAGATATTTTCTAATTATTTTTGGTGTTATAATCTCATCAAGTTTGTCACGCTATAAACGTAATAAAAGTCAATACAACCAAGGAGATTATAATATGCAGTTCGCCTAAAGTTTTTTTTTAATACTGCTCAGCTCACAATTAGTAAATGTTTTAAAGGAAAGATCAGAGGAGCTAATATCGTGGCATATTGAGCGGGACGGGTTGGCAAGATTTTCGTTAATTATTTGTGGCAATTTATTAGGAATATACGTATTTGCCTTGTCATTCATAAGTGCAATTAAAGTTTATTTTTATTTTTCATCAAGTACTTCAATCACACAACAATTTTAAGTCATATCAAATGAAATCTCACGGTAAAGATATACATGATAAGTAGTGGAAATGAGAACTTGTATATTCTTAAAAATTGAAATATTTTTCCTCCGTGAAAATGTGGACCTATTGGAATTAGTTGGAATTGAAATTCCTTTTGCGAAACCCTAAAAAATTAAGAAATAAAATGTCAAACTCTTCTTCATATTTTAAGAAATGAATGTAGATTTCATATATTTGCTTTCGTGAAGAGACTAATTAGTTGCAATTAACTTCAAAAAGAAATTTAACTTCTATAAGCTCATCAAATTATATATCTGAAGAATAAGCAGTCTCGTTATTAAAATTCAGTAGTTCTCATGAATACAAAAATCATTCAAGCAAGAAAAGAGCACGCAATTCATTGAGAACAGTGGATAAAATAAATGAAAATTTTAATACCATTGCACTGAGCCAATTAGGAGTTAGCAAAATTCAAACAGACTCCTTTGCTAATTGGATTGAATCCATGGCTCATTTGCCAATTGTGTGCGCCTCAGTGTGGGTTTTTTTTATTAGCATCAAGGATTTTACGTAGGATAAAATTGTAAATAAAGTGCAGAATTGTCAATACACTGTGTATGTGGTATAATATTCTACTCAATGAAAGGTTTAAAAAAGAAACTAAACTTTCTCTAACACCCTAATATTATACAATTTATTTCTTACTCAACCCACTAATAATTAATAACTCCTTAGCTGTTTATTAATTAAGTTTTCTAAACTTTTTTTTTCTCTACCGTTATCGATTATGATGAGACAGCATCAGAGTAGACTACTTTATATCGTATTTATCTAGGCTTATAAATGAAGTAACATTTTTGGATGTTTCTCATTATCTTCTTCAAGTGTAGATTCAAAGAAAAAAATTTATTTATGCGTGAGAATTTTCTGAGCAATATATGTATTATGACAATAAACATATTGTATAAAAAATTAACAATTTTACCGAACGATTTGATTTGGGTAGTATTATGTCAACCTATAGTATTTAAGAACGTTTAAAACAAAGTTTGATATACGTCTTTTGAATAAATAGGCGCCGAAGAAGATAAAAATGTCGAAATGTTTAAAATATCAAAAAGTTGTAAAATTAAAAATAAATTAAAATTAATTTAATTAGTTTTCTATATGAAATTCATTTGGATAATATTATTAAAATGTATTAAAAATTACAAATTATATTAGTACGTACAATAATAACTCAATAATAACATTAATTCAACGGTATAAGTACAAAAAAGAGAATCGTCATATTGGGTGCAACGTTGACCCAACCTTAATCAATTCAATCTAGAGCCATGATTTAGACGATGCAATCTTGTTCCTTACATGTTGCATAAATTTTACATACTTAAAATCTGGGTCATTTACACGTTATCTTATTATTAACAATGAACCTTTGGGGAAAAAAAGTAAAGCTCTCTAAACTTGAGGTTTGATACGAAAAATCAAATAAAAAATAAATCCCTCCTCTTAAAATACACATCCATTTTTTTCAGATTTAACATCAAACTCTCAAGTCACGCCATTATGACTTTCGGTGCTCAGTGTTAACATTTGGTTCCAAAATAAAGATCAGAGGTTTCACAAAGAAAAATAGAGTGTGTTATCCAATCCATGTTATCCAAATTTACTCCTCGAACGGTAACAGCTCTAAAAACGATTCCACACCACTAATATTTTAATATAAAAAATATTGTTGATCTATGCATTACAGGTGTAAGAAGAAAACAATATCTATTTCAGGTGAAAATGTCTCAATAATTGAAGATGTATAATAATTATAACGAATGTTAAGTCAGGGACATAAATTCTTTGTCTAAATAATTTTAAGGTACAGTAACAGCTAAAAATTGACATAGCATTGCCATATTAACTCTGTTTAAAGTGAAAGGAAACAGATTACTGACCATGCACAAATAAATGTTTGAGATTAAACTTCTAACTTGAGTTGGTTCGAAGAATACGTAATAAGTATGTAGTCTATTAAAAATATATTGTCATAAATCATTGCGGGTCGAAAAAAGTAGGTTATTCCAAAAAACATAACAAATATTACTCTGCTTGGGATATTTATATTTTAATTTTTTTTCATCAACCTTTATGCATTAATATTTCATGAAAAGTGACATAAAACTAGACACCTAAAACCTAATTGGTTCTTCAATCTGTCAAATATTCAGTAAGGCCCTAATATTGAAGTATAGAAGAACTATACGACTTGTCTATGCACACCAATGAAGAAATTTTTTTAAAAATAAAATTACAGGATTTTTCAATATTTATTGAGTAGGTGACGGTGTAAGGTAGATTTTAATTTAATTTTTTATTAAATCACATTAAGTAGTAAATCCAACCCTTTGGAAGTCTACATCTAATCTTTTGCGCTTATCTAATCTTAACATTTTTATTCATAAAATATTTGTATGACTTTTTCTTATATTAGTCACTTCATATCCATGCTAATATTTCGTTAATATATAAAATCAAAAATGTTATAACATCGAAAAAATTGTTTAAAGAATCCCTTCTTTGTCATTTCATATTGAAACGGTTATTAGTTAAATGGAGTTATAAAAGAGAATTATGCAAGTTTCTTTTGCATTTCTGATTCTTTTTATTATGTAATGATTTATTATGTAAATAAAATAATTGAAGGAAAGTTATAAACATATTTTATGACTAAAAATGATAATTATTATGTCATCAAATTTGAATATGGTTGTTGAAATGAAAATTCAATAACTAATAAAATTTAAGGGATATTTACCGTTTAATATTACCTCTTTAATATTTCCTTCAAGTGATAAGCGAATATTATATTAAAGAAAGAAAATTGAATAGTCTAAATGTTGTTACTATAGTTCTTTGCAGGAAAGTTCAATTAAAGAAGTTAGATTTTAGAGCCCATAAAGTTTTTATTTTTTACAGACTTTGATCAAAAATTAATTAGTTCCTTATTAAGCGTATCTATTATACGTATATTAAACTATATTATTATTATATATTAAGCGTTTAGCGTAAAATGTTTTAATAGGCTGAGTATTATTAAGCATTGTGGAACCCTGTTGTCAGCTGCCTAATTTAAAGTCCATATTTTATATCAAATGAAAAAGAGATCCTGGGGAACTTGTTTTGTAATCTTTTAACCTTTACGAAAGAAAATTGAAGGTTTTATTATTTCAAACAGCTTCGTCACATCAACTTTCATCTATCCATGTTCCATGTTTCCCGTTCTAGTTCTTTTTTTTCCCATTATTTTATTAAAGTCTTAAAAACATCCAGAACAAAAACAACAGGGCTACGGGCTACTAACTGATTAAAACAACAGAAAAAATGATGTGGAGCTCAACTAGTCTATAGCGTGACGCCATTCACTATTTAGCAGATCTATAAACAGACTCAACCTTGCAAAATGTTATATCGTTTTAACATGCTAAAAGAAGGAAATATTTCCCCATTTAAAACAACTGTCTCCATTTTACACACTTTAACATGTTAAACTAAAAATCATGAATAACCCTTAACCATGAATACTTAAAGAAATTACAGTTCCGAACTAAAATTCTTAGAAATCACTGGATCAATCAATAAATATGAAATAAACCATACCAATAACTTTAGAGACTAACTAAAAAATGTAGCTCAATGTAAGTAATTTTTTTCATACAGCTTAACCCGCTATTAGTAAATGTTTCCAAGAAAATGTGAAAGAAGCTGTTATAGGGTAAAGGGGGACGGGACGGGAAGCAAGATATTTTCTAATTATTTTTGGTGTTATAATCTCATCAAGTTTGTCACGCTATAAACGTAATAAAAGTCAATACAACCAAGGAGATTATAATATGCAGTTCGCCTAAAGTTTTTTTTTAATACTGCTCAGCTCACAATTAGTAAATGTTTTAAAGGAAAGATCAGAGGAGCTAATATCGTGGCATATTGAGCGGGACGGGTTGGCAAGATTTTCGTTAATTATTTGTGGCAATTTATTAGGAATATACGTATTTGCCTTGTCATTCATAAGTGCAATTAAAGTTTATTTTTATTTTTCATCAAGTACTTCAATCACACAACAATTTTAAGTCATATCAAATGAAATCTCACGGTAAAGATATACATGATAAGTAGTGGAAATGAGAACTTGTATATTCTTAAAAATTGAAATATTTTTCCTCCGTGAAAATGTGGACCTATTGGAATTAGTTGGAATTGAAATTCCTTTTGCGAAACCCTAAAAAATTAAGAAATAAAATGTCAAACTCTTCTTCATATTTTAAGAAATGAATGTAGATTTCATATATTTGCTTTCGTGAAGAGACTAATTAGTTGCAATTAACTTCAGAAAGAAATTTAACTTCTATAAGCTCATAAATTATATATCTGAAGAATAAGCAGTCTCGTTATTAAAATTCAGTAGTTCTCATGAATACAAAAATCATTCAAGCAAGAAAAGAGCACGCAATTCATTGAGAACAGTGGATAAAATAAATGAAAATTTTAATACCATTGCACTGAGCCAATTAGGAGTTAGCAAAATTCAAACAGACTCCTTTGCTAATTGGATTGAATCCATGGCTCATTTGCCAATTGTGTGCGCCTCAGTGTGGGTTTTTTTT
>NW_027107227.1:261948-278201 GCF_000696795.3 Halyomorpha halys
AATAATCTTTGTTAAGCAGCATAATATTGACAATATTATCTGCTGTTGGGTCTGAGCCGCAAAAACGTCGGAAGTCTCTTCTTTCTTCTTGAAAGCGGTGACAGAAGAAGAAAACGTGCTCCGCACTCTCTTCCGTTTCTGGGCACAATGGACATTCTCCAGTCTCATCGAGCTTAAACCTATACAGGTAGGCTCGGAAGCAACCATACCCTGTGATAAACTGGGTGATATAATAATCTACTTCCCCGTGGTTCCTATTCACCCAGGCCTCGATGTTGGGCACCAGCCTGTGCGTCCATCCCGCTGGATTTGCTCTCTGAACCGGAGTCTATCATCGATTCTTACCCCGAGGTAAGTCAAAGAAGGCTTGGACTGGATCTCTTGCCTACCCACTCTCAAGATTATGGCTTCCCTTACTTTCCTGCTACTGACGAGAAGGGCCTCTGTCTTACTGTCTGCTAGTTCCAGCCCTACAGATTCTAGCCAATCTCGAACCGAAGCGACACAATGGTTGGCCTTTAGAATAAGTTCTTCTTTATACTTTGCTTCGACGACCACCGCGATATCATCAGCAAAGCCCACTATTTCGGAACCCTCTGGTAGACTAAGCCTAAGGACTCCATCGTACATAACGCCTCAGTGTGGGTGTGTATGTGTGTGTGACTCAGTGAGTATCGGTGCTATACTACTAACCCCAAGGATACGGGTTCAAATCCAGCTTTGGGAGATAATTGTTTATTCTGTAGTCGTGAGTCAACCTAGTGCACACATGAGCTCCCCGGGGGCCAAGCAACCTCAATAAGTGTATACCCTTAGATGAAGACTCTGGTGGTTCACCATGATGAAGAAATCACTCCCTTGTCCAACTGTTGTTCAAGAAACATTACTTCCTCCCCTCGTACTGAATCCCTGACCATTTATAAGTAATAATGGTACAGATTTTCATATATATACAAATAAATATAGAGTAAAGTATTTGTTTTTTTATAAATATTAAAATTTCCCCATAATTCTGGGCAATAAGTAATAGAGATATAAAGGTGCACTAACTTTGCTGCAGAAAATAATTAAAGAATTAATAATAACAGAAAAAAGTTATAATAATGCCATAAAAAAACCTGAATCAAAATGTAATTAAAAATAAATAAATAACACACTTGAAACATATAACATGTGAATATTAGCTCTTATTTTTCTAAATAGGATAACTTTAATTTTATCATCGTCTGATTTTATTTTCCATCTACTAAAGTTTTTAAATTTTTTTTTTCTATTTTGATGGCTTAGGTGGGGTGGACACACACGTTATCAAGAAATGTGCGAATTCTATTTGTAAACCACTAAAACACGTCATTTTTAAGAACTCTCATCCATTATTAATTCTGTATACGACGAACAAATAATTTAAATTAAAAAAAAGATATACAGCATGTACATATAGATTAAGCTAATATATGAACTAAATCGAACAGTAAAAATGTCCTAACAACAACAATATGTCAAGACACTTTATGTATTGAAAGCTTAAGAATGATGTACCATCTCTTTATTTTATGTAATGTATAAATAAAGAGATGGTTGCTGACAGGGGATGCGCTGTCCTTGGTTTGTATTGTCAAAGATCGTAATTTTCAGGAGCCTGAACTAGCGAAAAATTCACTTGCTAGTTATTAAAAGCTCTTTAAGTGATTCGGGGATTGTATTTGAAATATTTATGATAGTATCGATAATTTGTTTTTAACCATACAAAATCAAAAGAAAATTTGACTTTTTAACTTATATGCATTTTTTAAGCATTGATCAGTATTAGGTTTGATTCAATAATATTTAAGACTGCCTCAAATCATTTGTGGTGCAGATAAAAATTAATGAAATGGTAATTTTGTAATGGCCATCAAATTAATGGAACGTGCTCTTGTTTATATAGATGTATATATTTTATAAGGTGGTGATATTAAAGAGGCCGTGAGAAAATAAATAAATCCATCTCTCTTAAAAGAGACAGGGAGCACACATCATGTTTAAAATATGAGTCTGGCGAGATGAAGCTTTAAATGTTTTACTACTCGCTTCAGTGTCCTCTCACTTTTATATTTAATGAAGGAAAATATCAACGAGTTTCCTAATTCAAGAGAGGATTTTTTTTTTTGTGTGATCTAGAAATCTGTGCGAGGTGAATAAATTAATGTTTTTAATCACGAGAGGAATGTATGTTGGTCTTTTCCCCGTGTTATAATGTATTTTTCTTACTTTTTAAAAAATATTATACATTAAATTTGGGTGGTGTCAGAGTAACAGTCAAAACTAAGCAAATATAAAATTATTAGATACATGGTGTCGTTTGCCTTCATTAGTGATATGTGTCGGGAAAGACAAGCTGGGATAAGAGAAAATGGAAATTAAATGTAATTTAATTCTTTTGGCAGCGCATCGAATCTCGTAACAGGTTTGTACCCAAAAACGCCGTCCGAGGCATAAGGACCTAAGTCAAAGAGAGGGCCCTACTTCAAAGAAACTAGGCGATAAGGAGAACACCTGTGTAGGCCAAAAAGCCGCCCGAGGCAGAATGAGCTAAATAAAAGGGGTGGGAGCTGGATTCGGCCAATGAGGAGGCAAGGATCGGAAGTGGGGATGAATGAGAAGTAGGGGTTAAAAGAGACAGTTGGAGACAAGTTGGACACTGTCAATATGTAAAATTTGTATATATCTATGTAGTAAATTATATATTTGTACTTGTAATTATATAGAAATAAAGAGGATTTTGAAAATAAAAAGTTGGGCACAGTTGGAGAGAAGCAAGGAGACAAAAGTTAGGGTCGGAGAGAAGCTGGACAAGACTAGACAGTATGGGAAGATCGAGATAGACACCGACCAACAGAGAAGAACATCGCAGGGAGTCAACGAATATCCACCGACAAGCGACGGAGCCAACCGCGAAGGACGACCACCGTGACCACCGAAGCTGACAGATGCTAAAAAATAAGGAAGACCTTTCATTTGTACTTTGAATGCTAATTGTAGAATTGATAAACTTAGAGTCAATATGAATAGCAAAGACCTCAATTGGTATTTCTCAATTCATAATATTGTAATTATACTTTAAAGTAATAAATAGTTCTAATATGCTCTCTCATAAAATTACTCTAGCTGATTTATATAGAATTGTAAATATAAACCATTGCAACCAAGACTTTCCTACATAATTAAGAATCCTTGCATGCTACCTCACAAACTTGATAAACACGATACCGTTGTAGAAAAATTGCAATGATTAATTACAAATATTCACATCTAGCATGCATACCATGGCAAGGGGACCTATGGTATCTAGTCCTTGAATTAAATATATTGCATACATTTTCAGTCGGTTCCAACCAGGTTGGTGATATCATCATTGAGCGTTACTTAATTACGTTAGATAATAATAGGAAAGAAAACTCTAGCAGTGTGCAGTGGTATTACCGGTGAATTTTTCCAAAATTATTAACATGAACATGGAGATGTTTCAAAAAATTATTGTCTGAACAAATTTCTAATTACTTGGTTAAAATGTTTGATCTAATTCAAATTATTCATCTTAATAGTTTTCTTGGAAACACTACATTTTTTTAAAAATACTTTTTATTTATTGATAGATATTAAAATCTGCCACACAGTTGTGGGGAATAGATAATAGTGATGTATGATCACGTTCATACTAAAATAAAATAAAATAAATAAATGAATGAGAAAAAAAAATCTCTCATAAAATATATACAAACAGAAGGATAAACAAAATGAACATAATCAAACTATGTGTATTAAAAAATAATAATAATAACATAATGATAAAATAATACAATCTCTAGTTACATTTACCCTCTTATATACAATATTTACACAATCGACCTGAGGATCCCTGAGCCCACTTTATTCTCCACGGGTGAGGGGTAGAGCAGAGCTCAAAAAGATCCCAGTGCATCTCTCTTGCCACATCACTGGTAGTGAGACAGTGGAGGCTGAGCAAGTGCGCAAAAGTCGCAAACACTCAACTTGAGTGGAGAATCTGACCATTGTCAGAACTCCAATTGTCCATTTTTATTTACAATAAGTCTCTTGGCCACTGCCGTTTCAACCTTCTAGGTGGGATGTAGGGATGGGTGGAACTAGATAAGGTTTGAACCAAAGGATTAGGATGGTTGAAAAGGTTTATATAGAATTTTGAGAATTTGGTTGGTATGAGGTCAAGGACAAAGGGGTATGTAGGTCATGGTGTAGTGTTCTGTTGGAAACGTAATAGGCTGCATTAACTATGGTTCTAAGGATTTTGAATTGAAAGGATTAGATACGTTTGATGTTCGACGGTTTATCTGTTCCCCAAAGTTTAAGTCCGTAGGTCCAGATAGGTCAGAGTATAGTCTTATAAATTAGTAGTTTGTTTTCTAGTAAGAAGTGAGAGGTCCGGCTGAGCAGTGGGTATAGTTGGCTTAATCGTCTGTTGAGTTCTTGTCTTTTAAGTCTAGTATGTTGGTTCCAAGTGAGACTTTTGTCTAAAATGAATCCAAGGTATCGCACTGTGTCGGATCTGGGTAGAGGAATATTATTAAGAGTAACCGGTGGACAGAAGCCGCGCCGGAGAGTGAAAATCACATGGGTGCATTTCGATTCATTGACTTTTATCCGCCATTGGTTGCAGCATTGGTCAATCCAGGTGAGGTGGAGATTGGAAGAGGCTGTTACAGGATCGGGATGCGAGGATAGGATAGCTGTATCATCGGCAAATGTTGCCAGGAATGTGTCTGGAGTGATAGGAATATCAGCAGTGAAGAGGATGTAGAGGACAGGACCCAGGACACTGCCTTGGGGAACTCCTGCCTCGATCGGGGTAGATACTTGAGTCGTCGGAATCACTGCGAACTCGAAAGGAACGATCTGAAAGGTAGGAGCGGAGGATAAGGTATAAGGTTTGGGGTAATATGGATTTGAGCTTGAAAAGCAATCCGGAATGCCATACCCGGTCAAAAGCTTGCGCTATGTCCAGAAAGGCACCCGAGTAGTATTGTTTCTATTCAAGAGCAGAAGAGATATAGTCAACGACTCTGAGGCCTTGTTGAACTGTGCCTAGAACGGAATCCAAATTGATGTTAGGGAAAACTCTGTGATTCAACTATGAATAAGATACGTTTTAGGAGGATTTTTTCAAAAAAAATTTGAGAGGATTGTAAGTAAGCTGATAGGTCTATAGGAAGCAGGATTATTAGGAGGTTTTTCTGGTTTTGGAAAGTGGATTATAACGGAATGTTGGAAACACTGCTAGAGTTTTTTTCCCTGTCATTATCTATATTCAATGCTGTAACGCCCAAAAGTATTTTAAAATAAAGTTTTTATTGAATAATCCAATCTCTTAGTTATATTTTTAGTTTTAGTATTACATTTTAAGACGCTTGTAAAAAGTATACCTTGTTATTATTTATAAGCACTAGGAACGTCGCTCCAACCAATGTTTAAAGGGGGACAACGTCACAAAATTTTAAAATTTTACCTCATTTTCCAACTTACTTAGAAAATTTTACCTCACTTAATAGGGTTTTTTTAAATGAATAATTTTTTTTAAAAATTTGAGGTTTTGTTACAGAACGTGTCTAATCACTATTATTATCATTTTATGATAATTTTAATTGGCTATGTTTTCGTACATACATATACCTAGTTATATGACGATTATTTATTTCCTTATTTTTTTTCTGTATTTTATATTAATATATGCCTTGATGACCACTTTCTTTGAAATGTTGAAATATGTTTTGAGGGCAATATAGATAGAACCAGTGGAATTAAACGTATAGTAATTTAGGACACTGATTAACTGAGCTCTTTGATCTCCAAGTCAGAACGGACCGCGCAAAGCTACCAATTTATCAGCTTTTAAATGGAACCTCACAAATGGAATTGTGCACCTTGTATTTAGCAGAATTTATAAAAGAATATACTTTGATGGTGATAACTTAGGGTATTTAATGAATAACCAATTGTAGTTATTGACCAGTTGTAGGTAATATTATTTTTTTTTAAATTAATTTTATACTCAAAGTTTCCGTATTAAGAATCATAAATAAGAATTAAAAATGTATGCCAAGTGCATACGAAAATATGGCTTTATCACTTATTTTATTTTTTTTAAATCTCTTACTTTTCTCTGTGAAAATTGTGTTGAGTGCGATTAAAATCTGATGTAAATAAGAAATTAAGTATTGTGTAAAACAAACAATCTGACAATAAAAAATGATCCCTATTATGAAAATTTATTTTGGTCAGAAAATTAATTAAATTTTGGGGTTAGTAATTTGTCTCTCTCTCACCCTCCACTGATTATCAACCAATGACGCGGTTAAGAGGGAAGCGCTGAGAAGTGTCGGAATCCTGCTGTTTTGTTTATATGTGTCTATTTTGGCGTTCTCTAGGCTAAACGTAAATATTGTTAATAGGAAAGAATATGTTTGAAATGTGTTTTTTCCTTATTTATTTTTCATTGCTATCATCTCTTTCTTTCTTTTTTATTCTACCTATTATTGTGTCATCATTTAATTTTTATATTTCTATATATATAGTGTAAATTAGATTTCTTAGTTATATAACTAATGTCTGAATGTATATTAAAGAATGTAATACACTACATAACAAAAATTAATAGTATAATTCGCCGACATTTCCTTACAAAACTAACAATTTATTTGTTGATGCATGAAATTTCATTTTATTGACATTTTAACCAGTATTCAGCGGATTTTCTATTACTGCCTCCCCCCTATAATTTACCTCTGTTAAAATGGCCATTCATATTTTTAATAAATTTTATAAATTACTAACACTTTAGTAAAAAAATCAGTTCAAAAATATTGTTTAGGTTTGTCGAGATTCTCCTCTTGACCCAAACCAAATTGCTTATAAACCCTATATATAATATATAAGTGTGGTGAAATTTCCTAGGCAAGTTGGAGACCGATGCCTTATCCATTAGGCATCCTGAAATTGAAAAACGGCTTGAAACTCTTCACTCCCGCCCTCTTTGGTGGCCTTACTTATCTAACTTTTCAAACAGATAATTATACCGTGTAGGTTGGTCGTTGTACGACATGTCACAATCTCAGAAGAGGAGATCGTAATACAACAATAAAGGCAATCCTTGTCATTGTCCTCCTTTAAACAATTGTCAAAGCAACGTTCCTGATGCTTATAAATTATAAGAAGGTATAATTTATACAAGCATCTTAAAATGTAATACTAAAATTAAAACTAAAAATATAACCAAGAGATAAGATTGTTCAATAAAAACTTTATATTAAAATACTTATGAGCGTTACAGCATTGACTATAGATAATGGCAGGAAAGAAAACTCTAGCAGTGTTTCCAAGAAAATTCCTAAGACGAATAATTTTAATAAGATCAAAAATTTAATCAAGTTATTGAAAATTTGCTCACACAATAACTTTTTGAAACATCTCCATCTCCATGTTAATAATTTTGGAAAAATTCACCGTTAATACCAGCGTACTGTAGCAATCACCAGGAAGATAAGCTGATGTATGTTGATGATATTTATTAATTTTTTGTTATCCACTGTTTAAGATAGTTTCACTCTTCCATCCTCCGTGACTTCATTGTTGAAGTCAATAAATGAGGTTAAAAATCATGTTTTTTTTTTGTTTTTCTCCTAGCTCTTAATGGATTAATGCAATACAAGAAAAAACTGTTTTATAAACCTAAAAGTTCACTAAAATTTGATTGACTATATAAAGCTGAACAATAAGGGCCCATTTGATGAAATGTTTATTTAAATTTTAAAAAATCATCATAAAAACGTATATTTATACATTTTCAAAACCGTTTTCTCTATATGAATATTATCCAATTATTGATGAATTAGAATTGTTTTTTCAAAAGAGATAGTACAAAAGACACACGAAGTCCGTTGGTATATTTTCATTATTTTCAGTCTGCTTCGTGAGCAAAAGCACTGTAAATAATAAAAATTAATAAGAAGTAGATCTTGGCAACCTCGGAACTGCAGCAACCTCGAGCCTGTTCGAATCCGGCTTGGGGACTTTTATTTTACTTATATATATATACTTAGCTGTACTATAAAATGAAACCTTGAACTTAAACCGTGGTTAGAATAAGGTGGTAATCTGGATAACACCTCATATGTAATGGAAAGGGGGTAATATGCACTTATGTTCCCAGTTATATGATTTTTTTTGTTTGTGTATTGTTATATATATGTTTCGATTAGCTCCTCCTTTGACATGCAGAAATATGGATTGAGCGAAATATAGATATTTATAGTTTTTATTACAAGCTTGTTTTTGTACAATGCAATCTCTTACTTAAATTGTCTGTTTTTAATAAACGTATAGAGGGCGGTGACACTGTGGTAAGGTGCAATAGGACCTGGGTTCGAATCCGGGTGGGCAGATTATTATTATCTATTTCACTTTAGCCGTGAGTCAACCCTTTGAGTTATGGAGTGCTCTTGAGGTCCACTCAGCCTCATAAAGTGGGACTCTTTAATTCGGTAAAAATTGGGCGGTCGAGGGTGATTCTGACCAAATCAGCTCCTTGCACAACCGTTGGCCTACTAACAGTACATTCTTATAATGTAATGCACCACAGAGAGAATTGTAGCAGTACAGATTTGATTTTTATAAAAAAAATAAAAGTATGATTTAGTATAAATATACCTAATTTGCGCTATACATTATTTATACCACAACGCAGGACGTCGCTACAGGCGATGAGGGCCGCAAATGTTAAAGATTCCAACAATTTTGACCTAATTTCCTTACTTAACTAAGGAAGTTTTTTTTTTGCCTGGAATTTTACCTAACTAAACAGCATTTACAACTAAGTTTTTAGAAACAATCATAAAAAAAAAAATGTAAAGTTTTATCACGCTACTGACTTTTTAAAAAATAAATAAATTACTGGACTATGTTATTGTTAAGAGTTAAACTTCTTATTGTGTAAATATATAAAAAAAATATTATGCAGATGATTCATCATCACAAAGCTTGGAGCAGGTCATATTCTTGAATACCTGTACCATAATCAGATTATGATTGTCTGATGTCAGCTAATATGGAATGTTTACATCATATCTGAATAGTGTGCTGTTCTTCAGATCCTTAACTGACTCTACACTTCGTTAGGGGTTAAGGTCTCCTGGAACTGACCACCTGTCAGACCTCTGCTGTTCCGCTACAGCTTTGGATGCCTCGAATGTCATTTGCCATACCGTCAGCCTAGTTCGACCTAGTTCTGTCAACCAATCTCCGTCCGTATAGCCGTTCATCCAGTGTCTTCCTAGGTCTTCGGTCATTTATATCAAATTTTTCGCCGACCGTAGCTCAACTATCCTAATAGCAGTTGTCATAAAAATCAGCGTTATTGTGAACAGAGATCAGTCCAGAATTAGTTCTCTGTCTCCAACCTCCAATATAATGAACCACCTAATAGAGTCCGAGAGGGATTCAACGTTCAACCTTGTGAAAGTGTTCTAGGAAATTTCCAGCATTCCGATCCGTGGGTAAGCAAGGGTCTAGCGATAGTCTTGAATAGGCAAATTTTGATGGGTCTAGATAGAAAAATTTTAATATAATATTGTATATATTTTTAAATAGTTTATGATTATTTGAAAATATAAGCTCAGTAGTTTGAAAATAGTAATTTGTTTATCATTTTCTTTTTTATTGTAAATCATCATTATTATCTTAACGTAACGTGCTACAATTGGTATTTCAATGTTTTATTCTTGACTATATGACTTGTATTGAAGAAACAATTGTATATTAAACATACAAAAATAAATGATAAGGAAGAACTACTCAGTGGCGTAGTGAAGGATCCAGGAGAGATAAGAAGAGGTCCACCTCAGGTGAAACTTGAAAACGAATATTAAATAAATATTGTAAAAATTTAAATCATTTTATTTAATGAATTAGTTGTTACTTATAGAATACACTATAAACAGGATTGTTCTTGCCAAAAAAGTATTTAAAATTTCTGCATTTTCTAATCATTCAATTTGAGAGACCTAAAAAAGGGAGCGGAAAAGTTTAATAAAGGGGCTGGCACCCATGCACCGCTGACCCTACCCACGGAATAGGCAGAGGTTTTTACTTTTAAAGTGTATACATGTATGTTAAACAATATACATAAATTAAATTTTAAAATATTAGAAAAACACTGTTTAGAGTGATAATATGTTCTAGATAAATGGGAAAAATACATAGAAACTTCGAGATATTTCATCTGAAATTATAATATAAGGGGGAAACGAAATGAAAAATGCTTCTCATGATTTGTAAGATGAAGAATTTTATTAATAAATCTCATCTACCGCCAGAACTTTCATGCCTTTCCTTTATGAAATAGCTTACTGATAAATTAAATACACGTCAAAGGCTCATAAAAATTACTAAGGAAACCTCTTCAATACTCAGAAGAGGAATTTTTATTCTGGTGGGGAATTTCAGTCGAAATCTAATCGTTCACAAACTTAAAGAGTTTAGGAATATCTTGATAGAAGATTGACAAGGAAATAACTAAATAAGTCGATAAAAATGTATAATATTTTATCCCGTCTTAGTCACAAATCCTATTCCACCTCAAACAAAATGAAAAGTGAGGTATTTTTATCTAATATTTACTTGAATTGATTTTTTCAAATCCACAGTGGAAACCACAAATATTGTGGCATATAAACTAATATATAATACAATCAGTAAATAAATAAAGAATTGAAAAACATACATTTTATTTCGGCACTTTCAAAGTATCTATGCAGGTGCCACTGAATGGTCACCCCATAAATTTTCTTCAAGAGATATTATTTTTGTTTTTAAATCGAGTAATTCATAACAGAAAATTAATTGAAATCAAAGACAGACAGAAAACAGTGGTAAATATGAACTAATCGTACAAAGAGTATCTACATTACTATTGTCAATCTCACGTTCTACGATAACTGTGATTATGACATATAATTATGTCATGACATATAATTATGACACATGCAAACTATGACATTTGATGTCGCAGCTTGAGGATTTGTTTGATAATCGGTCAAAATATTGAATATCACATCTCACTGTTAAGACATCCATATGTCAGTTGTTACAACATATGGATGTCTTAACAGTGAGATGTCACGTAGTATAACCTGACACTAAAAACCCAACTTATGATTTCAAGTTAATTTTAAAATAACTTTAAGTTTATCATAAGTTATGACCTTTAAGATTCCATTTTCTTATTTATGCATGGTTATAAATTTAGTCTGTAGCATTTAATAGTCGGTTTTTATCAATCATTCACTAAGTTGAAATATGGGCGTTGATGACCTCAGGGTTTTACGCCCTTAAGCCTCAGACAACAACAACAACTAAGTTGAAATGTAGATGAGGTTAAATTCACAAAAAGCCGTTTGTGAGTTTTAAGTAAGCACAGTCTTAATTTCTCATTGTCATGTTGTTTGATCAATTTTAATATTCATCAAGTAATGTCTACTGGCGATTTTACAAAAGCTGCTGATCTCTCATATATGTAAAAAAAAATCAGTTAATGTCAATAGACTGGTGAGGACTTAAACGATAAAAAAAATAAAATAAAATAAAATAACCGTACAAGAGAAAAGGAATATCTCTATTTAAGCAGAAGGTGCATCGGAAAATAAAATGGTAAGGTAATGAAACAGGATTTTAATTGCTACGAAGCCATTACGGATCATATAGCGTACTAATTTGCCAAAATGGATCAGAAATACCCCCTGTAGACAGCAAACTCACTGTCCTACGAATTTCTTGAAAGTATGATTAGACGAATAAAGAATAATTTTAAAATTTACTTAGCAAAAAGCTGAAGAAAATCAGTGATGACCACTAAATGAGACCAAAGTAGTTTAAAGTTCCTGTGCTTAATCTTAAATCGGAAATGCATTGCCGAATTTTGGAAAACTGCTTAATGAAAAAAAAACTCATTCCTGCCACATCGTCAGATATATTTAAACAGAGTCGAAAATTTACAAGATTTACATTTAAAAGAAGATATTTTGAAAGTTTATAAAAAAGACTTTGTTATTTCTAGAGAGAAAGAAATACTTTATTCATTCATGCTGCCCAAATACATCGGGTTGCTACATTACACAGCATACTGATCAATCCGTGACTGGACAAATATAAGTTACATATTTTTACATGATATAATATAATAGTTAGATAAAATTTTTTTTTTCTTCCACAGTATTCTTTTACAATTAATACCAGTCTACAAACTAACTACAAGTTTTTTGATTTATTCCTTTTCTTTTTCTTTCCCTTCCATTTCACAACCCCTATTTCATTTGATCAACAAATTCCCCTATATAACAAATATTAAAAAATATAAAATAATAAAAAATAATCACTAAAACAACAAATAAGATATGCGATGCATCCATCCCACTTCTGGATAAACTCCCATACTCATTAACTTCCATGCATGTGGTGGTGTTATTTATTATAATGTAGAGTAAAACAGTACATGATATTTTTTATTTAAGGATCTACATTTTTATTTTATTTACATTTAATGTATTTCCATATCTACATTTCTCAAACAAAAAACGTATAAACTACTTATTGAAAAATATAAAAGAAACAAAAACTACACACGCTATTGAGAAGATAAATAGACCAGTTTAAGAATGAGATTTAGAATATTCATATACTCATTAATTATAATTAATTTATTTTGACTTAATTTAACCAAGAAGTTGATGTAAGGATCCCGTTAAGACTGACCAAGCGAATCTGGAGTACAGGATAAATAAAAGAAGCAACTGATCTTTGTGTTAGCTCCGAGACTTCAGGGCCCATAAGGCTTTTATTTTTATTAAAATATATTATTTCAAATTTGTTTTTAACATTAAAATTTCTATTTTTGAAAAAAAAAATAAAACTGATCAATGTAGTGTTATCCTTAAAATAAAAAAAATGGTATGTAATTTGTTTGTTAAATGAACAGCTGCAATTTTTTTACTCTCAAATTATAACTATCCTAAAACACCGTAATTCCATTATTTTTAAAGCGTACTGACCACTACGAGGCGTTAAACCTCTAGTTACTCCATGTTGCGTTTGTAAATATTAGCAATCATCAGATATAATACGGCTCCTTAGGTTCAATTAAAATCTTAATGAGCAAACAGTTGCAGCAAGTGAGTATAATATTTAGAGATGGAAAATTAACGGTGGATTGAGAAAATATTAACAGGGCAGGTACAGAGCGAGGTTTTTATACGACATTAGAGGAGGCCTGGCCCGCAGGAGATAGTGACGAACCAGTGAGCTGCCCCTCTAATTGAATTCGGCCCACATTCGGCCTGGCCTCGAGGAAAAACCGCTTTCCCTCTCTCCTAAGGAAGAAAACTAATCTGAAAATTCGCGAATAAAGTAGATTTCATTAGTTGTACTGTGGCTTAAAGGATAACATGACTTTCCTAGAATCTTCACTGTGGATTATTCTTTTCTTGGAGAATGCTTAATCAGAAACTTTGCTTTAACATTTCTACAACACTAATGATATATATTTTTAAAGCTTTGTTTTGATTATTTATCTTTTTGAATTGTTTATGAACATTTGGACTCTTCTGACTCAGCTGTTACCTGATGGAAGATCATGTGCAAACCTTTACCAATATGTCACCCCAACTATCAGTTAACCACATCCTATAGGCTTACTCCCTCCTCTCACACTATTAACATATTCTTCTTCAGTCTGTAACTACAGAATAAGATCACAGAGGAGTAAAATGATAAAATATTAACAAGTCTGAAGGTTCGATGTCGATGCCACCAATTACTGACTACGCACATCTGTCTAGTGACGCCCGTTAAACCCCAGATCAACCAGATCAGTTTTGATGCAAATCAATCACCTACTCTTCGGGTATTTAACAGTTAAGCGTTTATTGTTAACTAACAATTAAGGGATCCTAAGCACTAAAATCTTAAACGTCCATTCAATTCGCTACAATACCATCAATTGAATTATATTTACTTGGTACTGTATCCTCAATTCAGCATTGTGTAGTCTCCAAAATACGCTGGTTAATTTATCCTTTTTCGATGTAAAAGGTCTATTTTTAAAAACTTTCTGTGTTTCCCTTAGTTTAAGAGCCCAGGCTTTGCATCCGTAAAGAATGACAGAAAGGATGATAGTTTTGTAAATTCTAAATTTTTTTTAAAAATTATTTATTTATTGTTATTTACAACTGTATAACATATATACAACAAGTATATTTGCTGTAGGTGAGATAGTGACATGATACAAACATGTGGAGAATCTACCCATTTAAGCAATTAGCCAGGTTAGAGACAAGTGGATTTGGGTGGTTGGGAAGTTTTCCATGGAAGGAATGGTATCTGGTTTTGGCCAAATCGGCAACATATGGGACATTGAGGTCATGATGGATAGTAAGGAGCGTTAAGGATTTTGGACTGTAAGGATTGGATTCGGTAGGAATTTGGTGGTTTAGTGGAGCCCCAAACCTCAACTCCGTATGTCCAGATAGACCTTATAATAGTAATGTAGATCAGTCTTTTGTAATGGATTGGCAATTTAGAGCGTTTGTCTAGTAAATGTAATAGTCGAAATCGATGAGCAGTTTCCTGTCTTTTCAGTCTTGTATGAGGATTCCATATCAGTCGTTTTCGAGATGTAGTCCTAAGTAACGGATCTGTTCGACAGGATTAAGTGGGGTATTATTAAAGGATACTGTTGGGCAAGAGGTCGATGTAAAATGTAAAATGTCATTAGAGTGCTACCAATGAATAGTTTCTCTACACGCCTGTAACACTCCAATTTAACTTAGATCAGATTTACTAAATGTATTATAATGTACAGTTGTAAATAGCAATAAAAAAATATTTAAAAAAAAATTAAATTTCGAACAAAAAGTGCGAGCTAAGCAATTTCGAAATGAAAAAAATAACTAACATATCATCAACCCTACATTTATTACCTCATAAATTTGTTTTTTTTCTAGTAACAGTAGAATATAAATACTTAAACTTATTCCTTTCTATATTTATATCTTGTCTCCCTACAGTATCACACAGGAATATAAGATAATTATCTACATTTGTTCATAAAAGGACAAATTTTTAAGACAAATTATATATAACTTATCTTCTAGAGTGTCCCTTAGCAACTCTGTTCTCTACTAACCCAGTGAAACAGTTCACTACAAACAGTCTGTCAAATTTGATGTCTATTTCGTATTTAAAATTAGAAAAGTATACACCATTAAGATAAAGGTTTAGTATGGATTCTAGAAACAACTTTGTAAAATGTGCCATATTTTATTTTCTTTTTCATACCCTCCTGTAATGATTTTAGTGTGAATTTGGTACGTACATATAGGAGGTATGCTAAAATGTGCCATAATCAACATCGCTTAAGTTTAAAGCGATTAAATAATCTGATTTTCTGGGATCCTATTAATTATAATGCGGATCAAATATACATTGCTTGAATAGAATCTGCAGTTACATCGTTCGTTTCAAGATTTACCCGATTTTTTCAGTGACCAAACCAAAACATATTCTGAAGACCCATTAATTTGAGGTAAAGCCTAGGTTTTGAAAATAGGGAATCGTGTTTTGACGAATAATATCCGTTATACATATTTAGGGTAGCTCACTGGACTCCTATTTCCCGAGTCTGTATTCATGTCCGGCTGTGGCAGGAAATTTATTTTATATTATATCAGCCCTGGATCTGATATCAGGAGATCTTTCTGGCCTCTTGGAGCACACCTCGCCTCTTAGCAATGTGTTCCAGTAGTAAATGTAAAATATTAAGGAAATATATAGTTCAGCAAAAACGTAGTGTAGTCCCACCTTCGTATTTCAATTCGTTTCCGATAAATTTACATTTTCCCTCATAAAAAAACCTATAATATAATTAAACATCATTCAATATTTATCACCATATTCGGAATCTATTATTTATGATTCATTTCAAGCTAGCAACCAATTTGTAGGAAAATATCCCATCATAACAATTAAGGAAAAGCAAACAAGTAAAAATAAATAATTTTCAAAAATATATGGAATTTATTTCTGAGAAAGACCATTTGTTGATTTAAAAAAAAATTGCTTTTTTGGTACAACTTTTCAACTAGATTATTCCAAGTAAACCACAATGGTTCCTATTCATCCCTCTATTTTCAATC
>NW_027107227.1:279137-287705 GCF_000696795.3 Halyomorpha halys
TCAAGATGTATTGAGTTTGGAAGGTTTAAAAACAGACTATGACACAATACGAGTTCGTAGTATTTTTTTTCTATTTAGTACATTATTGGTAAGGAAATAATTTTTATTGTTTATCCAAAAATTTACTTTAAAGTTAATTTTTTATTTATTTTTTTATGTTCAAAGGTTGTCAAAACAATGCGGTATAAAAAAAATAAAGTAATTTTTACTGAAAATTCTAACCATTTAGTAATCGCCATAGGTTTCTGTGCATTGTTACATAAATCGCGTCCAAATAATTAATAACCATCTCTAGGAAGTACCGAAAAACGTAATTAGAAGTATTTTTATTTTTTTCCGTTTCTTTATTTTAATACCCTCCTATGATATGTATTGTAGGTAATGATATTTTATACTTAACTCTACTGAAAGCAGGTATACCAATGGCTTTTAATCAGAGGGAAGGGATTAGCATTGCAAAATTTGACCTTATGTGCTTACATCCGATTGCCAACCGTCACATCCAATCGGAATCCTGACGCTATCTTCAATAGCATTGAGATAACTATCACTTCCCACCGTCTCTGGATGCACATAGAGCCTATGTGTCTATTGCACATGTGGTACAATACACTTCAACTTCAAATTATGCAGATTACTAACTGGGCGTCCGTTAAGTTATGTTCTATTTCTATTATTTTTTTAATAACGGTAATGTTATCACATTCCACCCCTTAAAAAAGAGAAATTTTAAGCCTGAAATTATTTAATACAAATCTCTGAGGCAGTACTAAAATAAGGACCTCAGGACGCGATCTAGCAGTGCAGAAGCCAACAAACCACGGCAAAACCTATAGAACAATGGGAACTGCCACCCGTTATAGTACAAGAGCCCAAGAGGAGAAAAAAGGCAGTTATTTCATCCCAATTTTTGATTACTTAATTGAAAACTGTGTACAATTACTTGTAAAAATTTATGAGTCTGCTAAGTATAGGAAGAGAGAATAAAAAATGGCGGCTGTTTGAAAGCGATAAAAAAATTTAATTTTTCATTCGGAGCTCTATATCTTAAAAAGTAGGAACAACACAAGAAAACCTAAGAGAACATCATTTAAAGATGAGCAAATTTACTAAAATATTAGGCCTAAAAGAGTTATTTACGTTAAATAGTTCTCGAGATATAGCTTTTAAAAAGCAAAATTTTATAAAAATGTTGTATGGAACGTACTGAAAGATCGGTAGTTAGTGAATTTATTTTGAAAAATCTATATCTCAAAATCCATTTGACGTACTAACTTTGATTTGAGTGCTAATAGACATCTATTAGCACTCAAATCAAAGTTAGTTTAATGAGCTATAAAGTGGTTTATGATGTTTATCTTCGTAGGAGTAATAGTTATCAAGATATTTGCTAATCTCAATTGATTTATAGTTGTTCGGACAAATTTTCATTTTCCAAATGTATGTTCATATGTGAATATCATAAAAACTACAACCCCTACGAAGATAAGTGTCATAAACTACTTTATAGTAAGTTAAATTTCCTTTATTTTGAGTGTTTGCGGACATATGTGCGTCTTATGGATCTAGAGATATATTTTTTCAAAAATCCAACATTTTATAGAAACAACTAAAAATTAACATTTTGTGAGTTTATTTTGTCAAATATCATAAAAACTACTAGTCCTACGAAGATAAACATAATTCACTATTTTATAGTAAATTTAACTAGCTTTAATTTGAGCACTAGCAGACATCTATACGTCAAATGGTTTTTGAGATATAGATTTTTCAAAATAAATTCACTAACCACCGATCTTTCAGTAGATTTTTAAGAGATTTTACTTTTTAAAAAGCTGTATCTCGAGAACTATTCGACGTAAATAGCTCTTTTAGGGCTAATATATCAGCAAATTTATTCTTCTTTAAGTAATCCGCTCTTAGGTTTTCTAGTGTTGTTGGTAGGTTTTAAGATATAGAGCACCGAATGAAAAATTAGTGTTTTTTAAGGTTTTGAAACAGCCGCCATTTTTATTCCCCCTACCTATACTTGTCCGACTCATCAATTTTGACTATTAATTATAAATAGTTTTCATTAAAGTAATCAAAAATTGGGGTGAGATAACTGCCTTTTTTTCTTCCCGGCTCTTGTACTAAAGGGAATTCGGAGCCGTTGGCGGAAGAAGCTGTACAGTTGAGAGAGCATTAGAGCAAACTCCTCTGATAACAACTAACGATTTCCACTACATGCTTAGCTAAGCACTCCCCATTCCAAGGGCAGTCTAGCCTTTAGGAGAGGAACCTATCTGTGTAAGATAGGAATAAGATAAAAAAAAAAAAAGTCGTTCATTTATTTGTTTAGAATTGGATTTTTAAATTAGATTAAAGTGCTTTATTATTATACTGAAATAAGAGCATTCATATTCAATAAAGTTATAGTTATTTATAACACAGATGTCCCTACACATATCTTCGAATACTTAAATTAATTTTTAAAATGTTTTCGCATTGGATATTTCCGTGTAAATAATTTCATAGTTATGAATTATTTGGGTTATAATAAATTAATTTATATATGTTCCAACTACTTTAATAATTAAATTTTAGCATTAACATTCGTAGTGAGTGTTGTTTAAAGTGATTACCCTGAGCATTATGGCATTAGTTAGTGCTGTGGAAGTAAGATCTACTGTCTAAAGATGTTCCCAGTGGATGGCATTGGATATGTGTTGTTGTTTCACAACTTCCGTAAAGAATTAAGGTCTTGCATAGTACATTTGTCATTAACATTACCCTAAAAGACAAAAAATCCACTAGTTTCAGAACTGGAGAGCGTGGAAGACATCCACTCCACTTTTGACTGAGAAAGTATGATACCGAGCCAGTTTAATGCTTTAATGCATTAATTTAGTTGTAAGAAAGCTAATTAAAGAATTTATTAATTACTATAAATTAATTGATTATAACCTAAATTACTTGTAACAATTAAAATCTTTTTACGTGTATATTTTATTTTTCAAAAAAGTTAATGGGCATAACTTTAAAGATACTATTTTCTTGTTTTGAGATCCTTAATTCATCCTTTTAGTTAGTAACCTGAAAAAAACACTCACGGACACGCATACGTACACATACACGCACTATCTATCTATCTATCTATCTACCTATATATATCAAGTATGTAGTATTATTATTATTATTTATGAGTGTATTATTTATTATTATATTAAATACACCATCGAAAAGTGGATACCATATAATTGGTATAAGTCCCTTATAATTGGTCGGTATAAGGCAATTAATTTAGAATTTAACCATCGTCAACGACAGGAGAGTGTTAACAATTTCCTTAATACAATAATTACTTTGTGACAAGGTTTTGTTCCACAAATATAGAGATATTTTATAAATTTTAATTAAGTATTTTGACTAATTAAGTACTTGTTGGCACCCCACTTTTGAAAACTTAATTGCTACTGGGTACTTAATTCGTTATTAAAGAGACAAATATAATTCAGAAGTTTTATAAAAAATAAATTTTAATTTGATCAGTTTTCTTAAGATTTGAGTAAAGGTTTGCAGATTTCCTATTTTTTTACGGTCTGTAAATAAAAGTCGATCATCTTGTAGACCATTGTGAATATTAAAACAGCTGTAATAGTTTTATGCCTCGTTGGGACAGCAAATGATAATGTATTAATAAAAAAACAATACTTAAGGATTACCTAGGCAGCGCACTAGGAAATTTTAATTTATCTTTCTTTGAAGATGGCCCTTATAATTTGTCATAAAAGTTGGTTAGTAAAATTAGACCATAACTTGTTTATTATTGTATTATCTGACAAACGGCATTATAAACATATTTAGATAGACCATAATCAACAATTTTTCATCTTATAGACTAAGTTTTAGTATTATTTTGTCGCACAAGCATATACATATATTGAAAATAAATAACATACAAAAACAAATTAATAATTATTTTAAAAAATAAACAAAAATATTTTTCAACTTATCAGTTAGTCAAATCATTAGTTGTAAGTTTAAAAAGTAGTGCTATATTTCCTCAAATCAATACTACCATTATTATATAATTATAATACCCTATGTACGAAATAGTAAGTACATAAAGTGTTGTTCCAATATTTAATTTTTATTTTTGGAGAATAACAAACAAAAATTTTAACTTCAAACTTGCAAACTTCACAGGTGTAACCATCAATTTCTAATCCCTACAAATAAAAAGTAAAACATCTAATCTAAAAGTTTCACAATTAGAATCTGTAAAAAGATTCCGGAGTTAGATGGGTCGTAGAAAATCTGTAGAAAGTTAAAATCATACGCCAGCCACATGCAACCTCGGCCAAATAAAATAAAATAAAAGTTATATAAATTATTAATGTTTATTTATTTTTTGCCATATGTGTTTAATTGTCTTGGATTGCTACACCGTCTTTAGTTGATTTGTCTTGTTGGGGAGTTAATGTCAGGGGATATGCTGTATTTTATCTGCATATTTGTTATATTGTGGTTTTGATTCTGATGATACCTTAATTCGCAAAATATTGACTGAACCTAAAATAAAATAAAATTACAGATGAAATTAAAGAGAGGTTATAGAAGAGAAATTTCAGTTACAATATCCGTTATAAGATCAATTAGTTTATTGCTGCTATATGCTAACAGAACCTCCTTGCATTAAGATAAAAACCAGATTTCAAAACACTGTTATGCAGATTATATAGTAATATGTGTTCAGTATCGAGTTTCGATTAAAAAAATATCATAATAATGGGTGAAAAAGAATTGGAAAGAACAAATCATTATCATGTGATTCAGCACATCTTAAATGAGAACGATGAGGTGTAAAATAAGATGAGGTTTTTTTCATATGATTTGATAAATTCAGCATTCTACGAGGTTCAATGAAAGGAGTGATGTAACCGTATACTGTTTCCTGAAAATGTATTCATTGATCCTTGTTATTATTAGGACGTATTATAAATGCAGGCATTATTATTTGTGTCCAGGTTTTATATAAGAGCCTTGCTTTACAATAGAAAAAAAACATGTATTTTAATTTATACCTGAGTTAATTTTTTTTTTATTGTTGATAACAAGATACATAAAGTGATCTTAAGATGTCATTGAATAATAATTTTAGGAAAAATCATGTCACTGAAGTCAGGGCTTATAATGTATACTAAGAATATATATATATTTTTTTTTTCTGTCCTTCTAGAAAAGATAAATGAATATATACAAAATGAAGAATATACATTTCTTTGGCAAACTAATACATCTTTTTTTGCCAGTGTGGCTTTACAAAGAAAAAAACGTTTATTTAACTATAACTGTTGTAAAGTATTAAAGTCAGGAAGTACCGTAAACCGGGGTTACTTTAGTATAGGTTTTGCTACACTATAGCTTCAAGGGCCCGCTATCTTTAACGGGGAGATGGAGTCCCCCACTTTTTGTTTTATTAATCTTACCATGTCATCCGGGGTTAATCTGATTACGAATAATTTTGGTACCAAAACACGTTGTACAAGAGCCCAAGAGGAGAAAAAAGGAAGTTATCTCACCCCAATTTTTGATTACTTTAATGAAAACTATGTATAATTACAAGTCAAAATTGATGAGTCTACCAAGCATAGATAGGGGGAATATAAAATGACGGCTGTTTCAAAACGTTAAAAAAAATTAATTTTTCATACGGAGCTACGAGAAGTAGCAACAACACCAGAAAACCTATGAGAACGTCATTTAAATCTGCTAAAATATGGGCCCCATTAGAGTTATTTACGTTAAATAGTTCTCAAGACTTTTAAAAGGCAACATTTCATAGAAATGTATTGAAAGATCAGTAATTAGTGAATTTATTTTTAGAAATAAGTATCTCAAAAAGCATTCGACGTACAGATGTCTTTTAGCGTTCACATAAAAGATAGTTCAATGGGCTATAAAGTAGATATAAAGAGTTTATCTTCGTAGGAGTAGTAGTTTTTATGATATTTGGTAAAATAATTGTTCGGACAAATTTTCATGTGCTAAATTTATATTTATATGCGAATATCCTATAACCTACTACCCCTACGAAGATACGTGTGATAAACTACTTTATAGTAAGTTAAATTTCCTTTATTTTGAGTGCTGGCAGACATATCGACATCTTATGGTTCTAGACATATATTTTTTCAAAAATCCAACATTTTATCCGAACAACTAGAAATTAACATTTTGTGTATTTATTTTGTCAAAAATCATAAAAACTACTACATATACAAAGATAAAGGTTATAAACTTTTTTATGGTAACTAGCTTTAATTTAAGTGCTGGCTAACATCTGTACGTCCTATGGTTTCTGAAATAAATTTTTTTATAAATAAAACTTATTGTCTGAATAACTATAAATCGATTTATTTTAACAAATATCTTGAAAACTACTATTCCTACGAAGGTAAAGGTCATAATCTACTTTATAGTACATTAAACTAGCTTTACTTTGATTGCTAATAGACATCTGCATGTTACATAATTCCTGAGATATAGATTTCTCAAAATAAATTAACTAACTACTGATATTTTAGTAAATTTTTATGAAATGTTGCATTTTAAAAAGCTATATCTCGAGGACTATTGGACGTAAATAGCTCTTTTAGGGCTAATATTTCAGCAAATTTACTCTTCTTTAAATAATGTTCTTTTAGATTTGGTATTGTTGGTAATTTTTAATAAATAGAGCTCCAAATGAAAAATTAATGTTATTTAACATTTTGAAACAACTGCCATTTTTTATTCCCCTTAACTATGCTTGCCAGACTCATCAATTTCGACTAGTAATTATACACAGTTTTCGTTAAAGTAATGAAAAATTGGGGTGAAATGACTGCCTTTTTTTCCTCCCGGCTCTTGTTCTAACGCTTGTTAGCAGTTTTTGATCAAAGAAACCCCATTTTATAACCAACCTAAATTTTTAAAAATATATTTCCCACTAAAAAAATTTTATTTTGGTTGAAAATCAATTTAATTATTTTTTCACCTTTATTGGCAATATTAAAAAATATTGGCACGGTAAGTCTTAAATTTCTGTTTGGACTTCACATAGGAATGTATGAATAAAACAGTGACTTACAAAAAGTAACTTCATTCCAAAATATTATTGAGCCTTGGTACTTAGTAGGTCGGTCGGTATAAATCATAGTTGTCAGTTTCCTCTATCATAAACATTTTTAAACAAAATTAGCTCTAGGCACTCAAATAGAAATTTAGTCAACGTGAACAGGATAGTGAATTTATTTGTAAAAGAAAAGTGATAAAATAAAATGTTGAATACACAGATTGAGAAAAATAAAATCACTTTGAATCATAAACATAAATTTCAAGTTCTGGTATGTACAGTTGATCTTTTTGACTGAAATTTTCCAAAGGGTGTTTACGGAAAAGAGAAAAATTCTAAAAGTAAATATTTGACGAAAGTCCTTACACTCTCCTCTTTCCCCTCACTATCCTCGATGCAAATTACAGGTCGTTTGAAGTCTTCATTTTGAATATTTAGTCTGTTACTCAACTATCAAAAGAAGAGGCAATCACGAAACGTATAAAAAAAATTAAACAAACAAACCTTGTTTCCTAGCTGTAAAAAATATCAATTCATAGATAATATTTGATATATTGAATAACATACATATATTGAAGGACATACATATTGTGTATTATTAGAGCAGAGTGGGATCGACCTATATGTAACTTTTTCCAGGATGGTGAGCTTTCGATCAAACAGCGCCTTTAAACAGACATCCTTGGACGAAAGAAGTGTTTAGATAAAAATTTATTTAAATTTTGATGTCGATTCTTTTAAAACTGCCGAAAACTAAAATTTTTCCTTCGAACAATCAACCAGTTTTTCTAGCTCACAATGTTTTTGAAAATATGATTCCGGACTATAATTATCATAACTTGTAAAATTGCCTCTCTCACTCACTCCCTGGTCTTCTAACAATGCTATCATTTGCTGTTATTTCGGGCTTCATTGCTGATTTTTTTAGTAGCTTCTTCCAAAGTAACATTACTTTTATTTGTTTGAAATAATTAGCTATCTTTTTAATTAGGAATTGACATAGAAAAATATAAACTATGAAAAAATTTGATAATTACCGAGAAGATAAGAGGAAAATTACTTTTTTTCTAGGAAAAGTTTAAAAATATTTCCAGAAATGAGTAATAATCTATTCTAAAGCAAGTTTATAATAAACTAACTGGCTCGTGTATAGTCCATTTTTCCAGTCTGGTCAAGTTGTCATGTCACTATAGTTATTAAATAGATATATATATATTTTTTATTAACTTGACTTACAAATGAGTATTTCATTTTATAACATTACTAACTTCATAAAATTGTTCTTTTTCTTGAGATATTGATTCTATAACAATTTTGTATGTAATTAATGGATAGGATCAGTGTATAAATTTTAGTAAGCTTATGTTTTTATATGCAGGCCATACTTTTGCGAAAGAAATTTGCTCTTTCGAAAACTGTTAAAATTAAAGTAAATGAATTTGTCAATAGGGAAGCTCATTAAAAAAAAA
>NW_027107227.1:288645-290819 GCF_000696795.3 Halyomorpha halys
AAGAAAAATACGAGAAATCAGATGAATATATTTTTTAGCGTTTAGCTATTTGTACAATGAAAATCAAAATAATTTCTTATATAACTTGTAAATACGAAATAGGATCTCTGACGATAATTTTAGAAGCGGCACACACTGGACCAAATTACCAAATTTAGAAAAATAAACAAACGGTTTTTGTTCGATTGCCTATTGGTATTAAAAATAGTACTGTTACGTAACAATGAAATAATTATGTAGCCATAAAAAATTAAGAGCCAAAGTTAATTTAAAAATAAATAAAATTTTAGTTAATTTTTAATTTATTTTAAAAAACTTATAATTCATGCTGTCATAAATAGTATTTGAGATTATCTAATTAACTAGCTACAGGTGGTAGGAAGGAAATTACCCTTATGTAAGCATAGTGCCTGGACTCAGTAATGTAGTTTGCCAAGCCAACACAATCGACAAATTGACATTTGCATATTTAATGAACCAGTTACGGCTGTTAGTTTATAATGCAAATATTTTTAATTTTAAAACTATGAACAAAGTTGAAACTATTCTATAAAAGATCAAATTTGACGAAGAGGTTCGTAAAAAACTCTGATTGTCACTTGAGCTGTGATATTTCGTAAGTAAAAAAAAAAATCACTAGTATATTTTTCAAAGTATTAAAAAAATCAAGGCTATTAAAAACATAATAAAAAAACATCATTCTATAACATTTCGTAGCGCCTATCGTATTACAGGATACTTTTTTCTGATAACAAATTATTTTAAGACCTTTCCTTCTTGATTTTTTTTCTTTAACATGATGCACAGTCCTTTTCTGTGATGTTTGTATCTAAAAAGTTATGAGGAAGTTCTAAAAATATGCTTATTTATTTTCCTCGAGTGCTGATCACCAGTAAGGCGAAAATTTTAAGAATATTATGATTATTATTATCATTTTTACGATTTTTATATACTCATTTAATACAATTGAGTGTTGTATACTTTTTATATAAACTCATTTAAAACAATTGATTTTTATTTCATATTTATTCTACATCTGAAAACTAATCGATTGGTATCTTATTATTCCACTATGCCATAACCAAAGCATAATGATGAAATAATTAAATCCGGCTGACCTAGCAAAGCCCCATGAAATTTTTTATTAAGAAGAAATAAAGTTGATATTGGATTTTTTTGCATCTTAAAAAACTCTTAAATACAAATTTTCGTAGTATTAAAAAATTTTTTTTTTCCAAAACCTTCGCCATACTGCGTATTTATGTATGTAATTTCTTCTTAGATTTTGTTCTAAAATTGCAAAACTTTCAACCCGGCTTCACAAATCCAAACGAAACCAATGAGGGGCTTAGGACCATCTAAACCGCTGGAAATGATACAAATCGAACTATTGTGAACAGATTAAAACTAGAGATATAAAATAAAACTTTTGAGGATTTTCACTTTAAGATTAGGATAGTATTTTGAGAAATAATAAATTTATTTCGAAAACGGGAGACATCTATGAAAAAAAATATCCTCCACAAACCGAACCAACATTTTTATTTATAAGAATTTATTACTTACATAAAAAAAAAGTTAGGGAATTCGAAAACCATCTAAAACGAATTTGACTTTATTGTTGCTGGTCATGTATTTTATGGTTTAGTTTACTGAAAGCGACTTTCGGATTTTGTAATTTTTTATAAACTTAATAATACGATGAACAACTTTTATTCCATTAGTGTATAACCATTTTATGGATAAAAATCAAAGGTGACATATGATAATGGAATAATTTCTACAATTATCTAAAATACTTTTTTACTCGGCTGATGGGGAACATCAGCAAGAAACCTGGAATAAAGGTCTAATATTTGTTGACCTATTATCACTATTTTTTTAAATTTAAATCAGGATCCCACGTGTGTAGTCTCCCTTTGTTAGCAGAAAAAAATCGAGGTGACAAAGTTAAAATCAGGACCTTGAAACCATAAATGAGCAATTTTTAGGACTTATCAAAAAGTTTCTAACGGTACCTCCTTTTTATTCCTATTTGAGTGCACTACATTCCGTAATTTCGATACGAGTTCAATTAAAAACGAAGCAAATAAATTAAAATATCATCGATTTCAAAATTGTTGGTGTTTTCTTCTTCTTTATTTACTATCAAATGAAAATAAGAATTTATTCAA
>NW_027107227.1:291420-291904 GCF_000696795.3 Halyomorpha halys
ATTTACTATTTCACTAAACTCTCAAATTCCTCCATTTAAGCTCCTCCACCTTAATGCCCAATACGTTGTGAATTAGTTCCGATATAGATACGTTGTGAATTAGTTCCGATATAGATATCGATTCTTTTATTGAACATTGTATTCTCGCTAACCTCTATCCTTCCATCCCATTCGATTCTAAATAAGCCATTCTAAAAAAACTTTTAAAATACAATTACAATTTAAATGTTTCCCCTATTACTGTAATGTTTTATTAGCTATACGACACATTTATTGATTGCATTTATTGAAGTAACGAAGCTATAATGATTATAAGATTGTTATCTATCAATGGAAAAATAAGACGATTGTAAAATGGGATCAATAATGTAAATATATAATAATTGTAAAATGAGATAAATAATAGAAACAAAATATAAGTGCAAAATGAAACCAATAATGGAAGCTTAAGATAATTAAGAAAAATGATTTTTACGAGGTAACT
>NW_027107227.1:292066-300937 GCF_000696795.3 Halyomorpha halys
TTGCCTAAAAAATCATCAATATAATAAATGAATTATAATTCTTTATCTGCTAAAACAAATCAAAGAGGTGAGTACTGTTTCAATATGTCTATATTTGTACATATTCAAGTATTTTTATCCATCTTCAATATTAAATAATAAAATGAATAAATTAATAAGGAAAAAAATAATTTACTTTTTTATGGTGGGGAAAAAAAGAATGCTGCTTTGTATTATTGTATTGTATTCTTCCTCAACGACTTGAAAAACCTGTTATTAATTATTATTCATCATTTTGCCTATTTAATTTTTTATAATTTTTATTAGACGTAACTTTAACTTGATCAAAAATCTATAAGGGATTCTAATGTTTTCGGATAATATTTTTAATAATTCGTCATAAATTATTTCCTCACATAAGATAAGATCTATAAGATCTACGAAACTCCTACGTTCACTTATCACAATAATCGCCTTAGATATTTACTGATAAATGTAAGGAAAAAAATATCATCAATTTAGATTAAATGATAAGCCTAAAATATCCAGAATTATAAAACATAAGAATATCCGAAACGCAGATCTATTGGGCAAGGAGTGAGATGAAAATTAATGTTAAATATTCAACTGTAATGGCCAAAGGCAGCTTCACTCATTTATTTAATCTTTGCAATATCATGCCAGAGGGATTATTTTATAATAAGTTTTGCTTGAATAGAAATGACACCTCAGTTAGGAGATAGCGTCTTACTTAATTCAGTTTGCGTTTTCATAGTTAATCTCAACTAGGATAAAGACGTCGAATAACGAATAGAGAATAGAACAAAGGTGCTATAATCCTATCGTGACGCCTGGGTTAGGAATCCATTGTGTAAACGGCTCAGCACTGATAGCCATTCAATTTGTATTATATTATATCTAATATAATATAACAAGTAGGACTATATTTTAATAATAATTATTGTTTTCACATTTTTGTATTTCGGTAGAGATATGCTTAACACTGTAAACACTTCAATGAAAAGATTAAACAACTTAATTTTATTTATTTATAATTTAAAGAGAAAACAGCATTTTAAGCGGAATAAATAAACAACTTAAAAAAAAATGTGAATTTTCTTTAAGAGTAGAATTCTAACGGACAAAATAATTAGTAAAAATTACAACATTATAAAAATGTTTATAAAGAGTTAAAATAAATGCAAAATAAAAAATATCTGGTGTATCCACATAAACGACTTTCCTTATCACAAAATCCAATATAACGTCGTAAACTATATCTTTCCCAATATGGGACTATAATTTCTAAACTATTTCTTTCTGATAAAAACAATAACTTCTTCTATTAATTTTTCTCAATTAAGAGTTGTAGAAAAAAATAATTATAACTCAAATAAACATTTGAAATAATGTGGGAATATAGTTTTGAATTATTAAATAACTCAGTAAAAAGTGAACGTTATAATAGCACGAGTATATAAGAAAATTAATTAATAAATAACTGTTTCGAATCATATTGTGGATCAGAAAAAAAAGAAATTCACGGAAAAATTAAAATTACTGTAGGAATGTCCATACTATAAAATAAAAATTAATATACTATATATTTTTGCACATAATGCCAATGTACGAATATGATGTGTCTAATATTAAATTTCCAAATACGAAAAACAATATTAACATACAGGCTCTATTTTCCAGATACTGTGAAATGAATTTTCGACTAGGAATGTTAAGATTGCAATATAAACTATCTGAAGAAATAAAATTGAAGGGCTTGGAGAATGAAAATTCATGACAAGCCACATGATGAAATTTTTCCATGAAGCAGTTTTGAAAAATGATAACATTCTTATTTCATGTTTAAAACAGCTCAACGTAATATTACAGTTAATTATGCTGGCATTGTTTTCATGAAATTGTTAAAATGGTAAATGTATTGGGCGAACTAACACGATACAAAGCTTAGTGGGAAAGAAAGTAATATCTTGCATATCATTCCTATTCTCTTCAAAATTATGCCTAGTTATATTTTTATCCCAAGTCATTAAATTATAGAAAAGAAATTATTATAAAAAATATGGTTAAAACAGTATTAGTTGAATTAAATAATAATTGGAGTTAACGGTATTCAAAAGGAGAATCTACAATAAGTGTGATAAGATTATTTTGGCGAGTAATGTATAGCTGTTATATATAATTTTATAAAAGTATACAATTTCAATGAAATTTAGATGATTTATAAAAATATAGTGATTCTAAAATTCCTGCTGTTTCCAACAATTATTTTTTATCATAAATATTTAATATTAAAACAAAGTAATCTGATCAGTGAACTATATTTAAAAAGACTTACTTTTAATTAAAGAAAACTTAAAAAAAAAAAAAAAGAAAAAACAAACAACCGAATTAGCATTCAGTCTTCCTGTCAGGTTCAAAGGGAAATTGGCAATTATAGCGCCATTAAAAAAGCAACTGAAAAAAGCAGACCTCCCTTTCTTTATAGGAGACCTCTTACGTCAGAGTTAATCAAAAGCTGCATTTCAATTATTCAATGGTTGGTGAAATTTCTTGATCAATCATGTTATAATACCTCTCGATTTTCAATGTAATATTTTATTTCTATAATTTTATTCATCACTGTAAAAATAAATTATAATTTACAATTTACTGGTTACATAGTAGTTTTTACCACTAGCTAATTGTAAGTTTTTTTTTTTTGTAGAATAGGTGTTAGCTTATCCAACACCTGTTGAAGTTACATCCGGAATATTGCTTTCCATAACTTTATTATATTCATTACTATAATCAGTGCTTTGGAAAAGAGTTTGCAATTCATTCGGTTTGGCTATTGGGATTTCAACTTATAATATATCTGAATCTGGCTTTCTTGGTAGTTTGAAATTTTTAAATTTTAAATAGGCTTTTATCGAATCTGGAAAAAAAAAGGCGTCGAATTCAGAGACGGCAGTTAAGTCGTTAAAAAAAGAAAAACTCAAGAGTGGCTTTCGCTTTTAAATAGAAAAGTTATTAAAATAGTTAAATAAACCCATTAGAGATAGCTATAGTTTTTTTGAGTTATCAAATAAAAAATTGTGTTATAACCAAACGTTTATTCTTAAGTCTTTAAAAACTCAAAATAAAGTCATAAAGTCTTTATGTTAAAATTATGGTTATTTTCCATCTTATATCTACACATGTTCTAATATATTCTATAATTTTCACGTAACCATGTTGACTTTTTAAATTAACGACATGTCACAATCTCACAAGAGGCGATCATAACACAAAAAAGGCAATCCTTCCCCGCCAGACCCGCCGAGGAGCAATGGTTCTATAGCACTTTTGAAATATTCGCTTCAAAGGGGAAGAGGAAACTTTAACATAGTCAAATCGAGCAATATTTAAAAAGCGCCTGAAATTGAAAGATGGCGTAAAAACCCTCCACTTCCGCCCTCCATGGTAGCCTTACTAATCTGACTTCTTAAGCAATTACAGCGAGTATGTTGGTCGATGTACAACATGTCACAATTTCACAAGAGGAGATCATAACACAAACACAAAAAAAAACAATCCTTAATAGTGTTATTTATCTATTTAATAAATGAGGTAAGAAGAAAAAAAAATGATAATACCACCAGTGCAATAATATACTTCATTTACCATGTCTTCATTGAGTGAGCTACCATATACTATTTGTTCCTTTTAATCTGAACTACTTAAACAATCCCGTCAGACAGATTTTCGTTTACTTACGTTTAATTTTTCTTGTTTAACACTTATTTCCTTTTATTTTTTCTTCTCTCTTGCTTTCTCAAATTGCAATATGCTCGTTGGAAGTAAAAAGCTTACCAACTTGCTTGCTAAGCTAACCAGCTACAGGTTCATTTCAATATTTTCCAGGTTCAAGCTTTTTGTAAGTACAAACAGTATTATGGCCATCTTAAACTGACTTTATGTGGTCATCTCTCCTCTTTGTACGAGTGAAATGGCGATATCAAAATTTAAAGGAATAAGTTAATTGGCCGACATATAAAGCAATGCATACAGGAACACGAAAAAGGCAATGAACACATAAAAGACAAACAATAGTGCTTCATGATATTACTTCAATCCATATTGACGGTTGCTCTTGAGCACAGCCCGAAGTAAACTTCAACGTGGTTCCACCGAGTGGTTGTAAAGAATAATATTCGTTTAGCCATCTCTCTCATACGACCATCTGGAACGGAGAAAATACAAAGAAAAGGAACTACATGTGCACTAAATTTTATCTTCCGTCATATTACATGACTGCTTCTATGTTACTGTTCAGTGTTATTTTAAATTTGTAAGTTATAATTTTTATTTTATTGAGTATTTCTCTTCTTCTTCCTCTCTCGTGTGTGCCGTCAAGCGTGGAGTCGCAGTCTCAGTCCATCTAGCTCACCGGCCCCTGTTCCTGGCTAGTCTTCTCATATCCGGGATGGTGCTGCCCCTAATTTTCCAATATGCTAAGAGTGCATGCATCTGGGTCTGCCACGAAGCCATCTTCCTTCCGGACCTGCTTCAAAATACCACCTGGCTTTTCTATAGACGTGTCCATACCACTTCAGTTGCCGCTCATGCATAGTGTCGCGCACTTATTTCATACACATTCATGAATACTTTTATTTCACCGTCTCTCCAGGCCTTATCAATTAGTCTTCGGAGGAACCACATTTCTGCTGTTATCCTTCTTACGTGCTTGTCGAGGGATGACCAGCTTTCTGATCCAAACAGGAGAACTGGGAGGAACACGGATTTAAATATTCGTATTTTGGCATCTCTGCTTACTTCTAGCTTGCCTATAAGAGTTTTAGAGATCTGATGGTAAACTCCATTGGCCTTCTTCACTCGATTTAGGATCTCCTGGTCTATTTTACCATCTTTACTTATTGTGATGCCTAGATACGTCTAAGTATTTGTAAGGTCCACCATTACACATAACCCTAGGCTCTGCATTTTCTCTTCCGACACACATAATTTTAATTTTGTTAGGGTTTATTCCCAAACCTCTTATCTTCATTTCCTCATTCCATTCATCCAGGGATGTCTGAGTCAGTACAATATCATCGCTTGAACCAGTACTGGAGTTAGGTTCCAAGAACTTACTAGTGCTCTTGGGCATCTCCTTTTACACACCTTCCTTATCTCATCCATAAGGAGGATTGTTAGATACTGAAAAAATGAATCTCTATATTATAATTAATGCAACTAAATTAAGGAATGTTGTCTGAGAACTATTGATTTTTAAAAGCATGTACTTCTGAGATTTTTATGACTAAACATTTGAACGTTGATAACGTTTCTTAAAATTTCCGCAATATCAATATCTTTACCAATAATATCAAATTGGCTTTGTTGAAAAATTTTGAATTACTAACAATAATGGAGAAGAACAATAACAGAATGTTTTCTGAAAATAGAGTTCATTAAGTGTATTTTTTTCAGCTTGAACATTTAAGCGCAACATTGCAATTTTAACAATATTAATAAGTCTTTAAGTGTAATACTAACGAGGCCTTAGTGATAAACGTTTGACCATTTATTACAACACAATAAAAAATATTTTTCTGAAAATTATGAATTTCTAACAGCAAATCCTTCTGAGAATTTTTTTATTGAACATAGCACCTCTATTACGCTTCACCCAATTGTGTCTGTTTTTAAAACTTAATTATGAATAAATTCTCAGCTATGAAAAATTAACCACTTATCTCAATGAAAAAAAATATGTTTTTAAAAATGTAGGATTTTTAAACTAATGATTTAATAAGCTAGGTTTAAAAAAAAAAAACGCATCGAGACCTATGAGAAAATATAGGATGCAACATTCAGGTCTGAAACGTTTTGTGTATACAACCAGCACTACACGAAGAAAAAAAATTAAGGTGTGATTATGATTTATCTTAATTATTTTTAATTTTAAAAAGAAAATATTTTTATACTAAAAATGTTAATTATTGCCTTTTTTTAATTAAAAATTAAGTAGACATCTATATAATCTGGACGGCAAATAATATTGATACTTATTCTCATAACTCATATTCTTTATATTTAAAAATTTCTAAGAAAGAAAGTCTTTGAGGTGGAATTTTAATTACAACACTAATTACAAGTTACGAAAGAAATGTTTTCTGAATGTGGCAATTTGAAAACCTATTGGAAAAAATAATGTAGCTCTCAGGCCTGAAACTTTTTATGGATACAGTAAAACGACAGTAAAAAATTGAAGGTGGTACAGTTTTATCTTTAATTTAGAAAGAGAATGTTTTTATTTAAAATAAAAATTAAGGTTTTTATTTAGCTACAGGTTTTAATGAATACATCAAAGAAAATGTAAAATAGGTGTATGTGCCAATAGAAATTAGATCCCAACAAAAATTTGAACATCAAAAAAATATAATGATCCCCTATTTTGAACTCTTTGAATAGAGTACGATCATAGGTAAAAAATAAATAAATTTTGTCGTCTATCATCACTGGTCGATTAAACAAAGATTGAAATTTGACTGCGATTACAAAATCACCTTAATGCAGACTTTATGAATCAAGAAATAACATCTCGCATCAACTATACTCAAAGTTTTAAAAACTTTAGTATCACCTGAGCTAACTTCCAAATGTCTTAATTTCTTATTTTTAGTTGGTTCTCCTAATGCTATTTCATGTTTACGAAATATATAAATTGAATTTGTTTTTTTATTGAGCATGGATTATATTTATTCAGATAATATATGATGGGCCCGAACCGGAAGAGATGATATCGAACAATTGTCAAAAGTAGTAGGAGTAATTCACAAAAAGGTTCATTTAGTTCAAGAGTAATCTTCAAAGTTCAGAAACTTTGATCATTATGATAGATTTATGATGTTTTTCTTCTCTTCGAAAACTGTAGTTGGGCTTAGTTTTCGGTTTTATTACTGTGCTAGAACTTTATAAGGCTGTAGTATTAATAAAACTAATAAACGAATAACTAATATTTTAAATAGATGCGGAATCGTTTTTATATTTCATTCGAAATTTTTATTGAACTATAGCACTTTGTTATATATTACAAAAATATTAATACTAGAATTTTCTTTTTTAAGTATTGAAAGATGATCAAGTTCTATTTAATTTAGGAGAAAAATAGAAAATGCATGAAGATATAATGTTTATTTTGGAGGGAGGAAGGGTTCTGAGGGAACGCACACAACTCCAATGACTCGGATTCGAATCTGGCTGCGTAAGATAATTATTTATTCTATTAAAGTAGCCATGAGCTCTCCGGAGTCCAACTAGCCTCATAATGTGGGTACCCTTAATTGGGAAAAAATCTAGCGGTCGAGAAATATCATGAACAAATCACCTCCTTGCAACAACCGTTGTTCAAGAACTCGAGAGGAGAAAAAAAGCAGTTATTTCGCCCCAATATTTGATTACTTTAATGAAAACTATGTATAATTACTAGTCAAAATTGATGAGTCTGCCAAGTATAGGTGGGGGAATAAAAAATGGCGGCTGTTTCAAAACATTAAAAATAATTAATTTTTTATTCGGAGCTCTATATCTTTAAAACTTCCAAGAACAATACAAAATCTAAGAGAAAATCGTTTAAAAGTAGATTAAATTTCCTAAAATTTAAGCCCAAACAGTGCTATTTACGTTCAATAGTTCACGAGATATAGCTTTTTTAAAAGCAACATAAAAATGTTGTGTGGAACGTACTGAAAGATCAGTAGTTAGTAAATTTCTTTTGAAAAATCATTTTATACAAACAACCGCAAATGTTATACAAAATAAACCACATATTAACATTTTGTGAGTTTACTTTGTCAAATACTATAAAAACTACTACTTCTACAAAGATAAACATTATTAACTATTTTTTTTTAGTAAATTTAACTAGCTTTAATTTGAGTGCAGACAGACATCTGTATGTGCTATGGTTTCTGAAATAAAGTTCTTCATAAATCAAACCTATTGTCCGAAAAACTATAAATCAATTTATTTGAGGAAATATCATGAAAACTACTATTCCTATGAAGGTAAAAGTTATAAACTACTTTGAAGTACATTAAACGAGCATTAATTTGAGTGCTAATAGACTTCTGTACCTCACATAGTTCCTGAGAAATTGATTTCTGAAAATAAATTAACTAACTACTTATATTTTAGAACATTTTTATGAAATGTTGCTTTTTAAAAGGCTATATCTCGAGAACTACTGGACGTAAATAGCTCTATTAGGGCCAATATTTCATCAAACTCACTCTTCTTTAAATAATATTATATTAGATTTTTTAATGTTGTTGGTAGTTTTTTAAGATGTAGAGCTCCAAATGAAAAATTAAGGTTTTGAAACAGCTGCCATTTTTTATTCTCCTTACCTATACTTTTTTTCTTCCCGGTTCTTGTACTATCTGTTCTTCCTTACAAAGTACCGAAGCCCTGACCCTTCACGGGTCGTAGCAGTACAGATTTTTATTTTTATTTTTCAAGTTAATTTTAAAGAGATGAGTAATTTTCTAGAGAAATAATTTTAAAAATTTACATTCGGGAATTTATTACAATTTACAGATAATAATTATTTAGTAACGTTTCATATAAATTGAAAAGTAAATTTTCGTTATTAAATTATTTCATTTTTATTATTTATCAATATATCAATATAGTTAATGAAAAAAATGAACAACATAAGTTGGTCCTATAACTGCCATCGCTTTACACGAAACTTTATACCCTCTTGTCCAGAGAGAGTGGAGGTAAACTTCTGATTTATCTAATTAGGTCCAACCATCTAAAGACACCTTTAGCAAGTAGGTATCATATCGAATTATCACTTTTAAATTACATTTTTCTCTACAACCTACTACGAATGTTGAAACA
>NW_027107227.1:300987-302663 GCF_000696795.3 Halyomorpha halys
ATTTTTATTTTTCAAGTTAATTTTAAAGAGATGAGTAATTTTCTAGAGAAATAATTTTAAAAATTTACATTCGGGAATTTATTACAATTTACAGATAATAATTATTTAGTAACGTTTCATATAAATTGAAAAGTAAATTTTCGTTATTAAATTATTTCATTTTTATTATTTATCAATATATCAATATAGTTAATGAAAAAAATGAACAACATAAGTTGGTCCTATAACTGCCATCGCTTTACACGAAACTTTATACCCTCTTGTCCAGAGAGAGTGGAGGTAAACTTCTGATTTATCTAATTAGATCCAACCATCTAAAGACACCTTTAGCAAGTAGGTATCATATCGAATTATCACTTTTAAATTACATTTTTCTCTACAACCTACTACGAATGTTGAAACAACAGTGGCCATGAAATTTATTATACAATAAATTTGAAAATTAGATTTCTGGCAATGACTAGTTTGTGCAACCATGTTTAGACACTCAGAAGTTTGCTGCTTTAGCTTGTAATGTACTGTTTTATTTACGAAGGTGTATTGAAAAATTTGTCCATGCTTAATTTAATCGTTCCATCATCAAGCGTGCTTTCATTGTTGTTTGTTACAAATATATATTGATAGATTATCATCTCTCCTTATTTAATTCAGATATTAAAAATTCAATGATATATATTAGTATGTGTCTAATTAGTTTAGCCTTATCGGAGTTTTAGTAACAATTATGTTAATGAAATACTCTCCTTATTTTTAATATGACATTGTAATTTTTCAAAAATTGTGGACAACATTGTATTTTAATATCTAGACTAAATAAGGAGAGATGCCAATGTATTAAATTTAATTTACAAGAAGCAACAATGAAAGTACCCCAGATGATAGGGTGTTGCCACCGAAACGTTTCACTTATATTTGATTATAAGTAAAGAAATTGAACATGGAAGATTTTTTCACTACACCTCATTAAATAAATATGTAACTCTTCCAGTAATTTGAACCCAAATTATTAAGAGCATAATTTTATGATTTTGGTATGAATTTACTCAATAACATCACTAATATTTATTCACCCTGGTAACGTTCTTGGACTTCCAACAAGTGTTCCATAAGGTCTGGCATCGAGGTCTCCTATACCACCTATCTCCTAAGGTGGACACTCCGAAGTACTAAAACGACATCCTTAGCTCATTCCTAAATGCAGAACATTTTCTGTTAGAATAAATGACACGAATTCTACCCTCAGACAAATCCATCTTCATATCTTCCAGTCCACACATACCTCCATAGCTGATCGCAGATGATACAGCAATGTTCTCTCAACATAATGACATAATAATAGCTAGAAAAACTTTGCAGAGTCACCCTAATGATCTAAAACAATTTAAACAAATGAATAATTAATCAATCAATGAATAAATAATCCACTAATGGATGATTATTCTAAGCATTGAAAAATGTACTTCAAATTTTTTACTTGTAGATGCCTACCAAACCCACTAGAACTAATCCTTAGAGGTAAAACTGTGCAATGGAACCCTGCCTGTGAAACAGTAAGATACCTGGGAAGTCACCTCGCTCACCGCCTTACCTGGAATCCGCCGTATCAACATCTAACTTGCTATGTACTAGTAGCAGATTTACTTGGGATGCCAGGATAATCGCTGAAGGCAATTATC
>NW_027107227.1:302713-304189 GCF_000696795.3 Halyomorpha halys
CCCCCCCCCTTGGTGCTGCTAGGGTTAAAGTAGCCATGAGCTCTCCGGGGTCCAACTAGCCTCATAATGTGGGTACCCTTAATTGGGAAAAAATCTAGCGGTCGAGAAAGATCATGAACAAATCACCTCCTTGCAACAACCGTTGTTCAAGAATCATAGTACAAGAACTCGAGAGGAGAAAAAAGGCAGTTATTTCACCCCAATATTTGATTACTTTAATGAAAACTAATGTATAATTACTAGTCAAAATTGATGAGTCTGCCAAGTAAAGGTGGGAGATTAAAAAATGGCGGCTGTTTCAAAACATTAAAAATAATTAATTTTTTATTCGGAGCTCTATATCTTTAAAACTTCCAAAAACAATACAAAATCTAAGAGAAAATCGTTTAAAGTAGATTAAATTTCCTAAAATGTAAGCCGAAACAGAGCTATTTACGTTCAATAGTTCACGAGATATAGCTTTTTTAAAAGCAACATAAAAATGTTGTGTGGAACGTACTGAAAGATCAGTAGTTTGTAAATGTCTTTTGAAAAATCATTTTATACAAAATAAACCACAAATTAACATTCTGTGAGTTTAGTTTGTCAAATACTATAAAAACTACTACTTCTACAAAGATAAACATTATTAACTATTTTATAGTAAATTTAACTAGCTTTAATTTGAGTGTAGACAGACATCTGTACGTGCTATGGTTTCTGAAATAAAGTTTTTCATAAATCAAACTTATTTTCCGAAAAACTATAAATCAATTTATTTGAGCAAATATCATGAAAACTACTATTCCTACGAAGGTAAAAGTTTAAACTACTTTATAGTACATTAAGTTAGCTTTAATTTGAGTGCTAATAGACATCTGTACCTCACATAGTTCTTGAGATATTGATTTCTCAAAATAAATTAACTAACTACTGATCTTTCAGTACAATTTTATGAAATGTTGCTTTTAAAAGGCTATATCTCGGGAACTATTGGACGTAAATAACTCTATTAGGACGAATATTTCATCAAACTCACTTTTCTTTAAATAATGTTCTCTTAGATTTTTTAATGTTTTTAATAGTTTTTAAGATATAGAGCTCCTAATGAAAAATTAATGTTTTGAAACAGCTGCAATTTTTAATTCCCCTTACCTATATTACCTATACTTGGCAGACTCATCAATTTTGACTAGTAATTATACATAGTTGTCATTAAACTAATGAAAAATTGGGGTGGTGACAGAACTGACTTTTTTTCTTCCCGGCTCTTGTAATCAGTACTTCGTTACAAAGTACCAAAGCCCTGACCCTTCATGGGTCATAGCAGTACAGATTTTTATTTTTCAAGTTAATTTTAAAGAGATGAGTAATTTTCTAGAGAAATAATTTTAAAAATTTACATTCGGGAATTTATTACAATTTACAGATAATAATTATTTAGTAACATTTCAAATAAATTGAAAAGTAAATTTTCGTTATTTAATAATATCATTT
>NW_027107227.1:310002-311000 GCF_000696795.3 Halyomorpha halys
ATTAGATAGGATAATAAAGAGTGGTATATTGGGATATATAACAGTATGTAAACTATACAAAGAAACTAAGTATTTATTTACAATTTGTTATTATAATTGTAAATAATAATACTGACTGTGGTGGTACTTCCCCGTCCAAGCCTTCCGGTTGAGTCTGCCTGCTGACGAGGTCCTCCTCCGTCTAGCCCTTCCTGTAGAGTCCCTGTTCTTCTCTTGTAAATTCCCTCTCTGTATTTTTCTCCCACTTCTCTTTTAGGGCGTTACCTTATTTTCAAATCTCTTCTCTGATTGGTTATCGATGTCCGAAAACACCCGAGGCAGGCATCCCCCTCCTCAGGGCCGAGGATGTGTAACAAAAAAGTTTGACTCTCCAGGAAGAATTTGCCTAGTTAATTTGATTCTGGTCCCTCGTCCTAACCCATTTTCTGCTTCGATACTTAAAGGTTAGTCAATCTAATTTTCTCAGGGGCCTCTGGTAATGTGACAAACTTAATACAGATGTTTCCATATCCGAGGATGCTAAAAGCTTCCTAGAAGGATACCCTGACCAGGTATAGGGGCAGATGACGAAACACCTTAATAAACGACATATTGTTGAAATCATGGCTAATTCCTCGATACATAGCAAACTAACTCAAAACTATACGAGGTTAGCAATGCTATATCCAATCTTAAATAGAACATCTAAATTAAAACCAGACAGTTCTTATTATTAAGAACAATATTCAGGCCACCGCTGATGATGCAGCTGTGAAGTCTGGGAAGCGGCATCCTTTAGGAAAGGGGAAAAATTACAATCATTTAAAAAAAAGTCATAAGAATCGAAGTGGACGCTCCGTGGTTTGTAAGAAATAGCCAATGGAATCAATAAAAGACCATATAAAAAACGGTTCATAAAATTCCACTCCGTTACCGACATTTTATGATGCAGTGACTTGCACCTTGGGAAATCCAACCTCATTCTGAAAACTGAAGCCCAGGCTGCTGCAGAACATCCA
>NW_027107227.1:313055-318183 GCF_000696795.3 Halyomorpha halys
TTCGTATCTAAATGTCCTTCCTTTATGATTTTTAAGTAAATAATACTCCCTCCTTCATCATTCATTAGTTCATAAATCTTGTCTCTTACTAATTCTAAGTTACAATACACTATCTGTAGTAGCCATAGTTACATTCTCAGTTAATTTTGTCTCAACAGCGCTCAAACGTCGTGGAAAAATTATAAAGCTCTAGATATTACATAGGCTACACTTTAAAATTTGAGTGACAAATAGTGATGACGGTGCCACAAAAAATATAAAACTAAATTTCTTAAAATTATCAAACACGAGTAAAAGAAATTTAAATCCAAAATATTTATGTAATAGGGTGCAATTCATCCAGTTGATTGAACTTTTTACTTTCTAATGTTGTAAAGAGTGTTGGATATTATGGGCCCACAAGATTGCAATCTCTTGAAATACTGTTCTTAAATTAAAAAAAAAACAGCAGGACCTTCATCAAACTGATTAATTAGTAGCGCCGATTAAAGTTTAACATAATTATAAAATTAACAAACTAACCTCTTCAGCCTTAGGTGATTATTGGAAAAGCGTAGTTCTGTTAATCCATAAAACCTTCTGAAAGCACCCAAACTTATCCTTGATATCTGAAAAATAATAATGATAAATATCATAATTATAATCATAATGCATATAACTGTAAGGATCCATAATTTTTCCGATTAACAGTTCAGCCAAACAATTGAATCGCGACAATTCCTATAATTTTCTACTGGCGTAAGATAATTTTTTTTTTTTAAATAACAAAATCTTGTTTAAATTTAGGGGAACAAAATTAAACAACGAAAAGAAGAAGCTCATCAAAAAGATCTACTACACCTGTTATTAAAGTGGTGATAAAGTGGAAGGAATAATAATGAGGATTGAATGAGTTACATTTAGTATTGTTTAGAACGATGTATTGATCTAGAGGATTAATAGTAGATCAGCACGATAGATTTAACAATGCTAAGATTAAATGTTTAATTTTTTTATCAAGCATATTTTTGGAAAAAACAAAATCGTAACCAAAAAAAACGTTTAATTTCTTTCACTACATTTGTCATTCAAGTAAGTCATCTTTTCTTTAATTGAGATTAATTTTTTAAATAATAATGCAAGGTTTTCTGTGTTTATAAATTTATACAATGCCAGAAAAAAAAAGAAGGATATAAGGGTACGACTTCCTTAAGGTTAAAGAAACCTTTGAATAGAATCAAAGTGTCAAAAACAAGAAACAAAGTGTCAAAAAAAGAAAACAAAACCCTCCGCTAGCTAATTGATAAACTGACCTCAAAATTAAAATACTACAGAATAATAAGAAATAAAAGAATGATTAACAAATAAATTTTGTTAACCAAGATCAATAGTTGTTTTTATGGTTTCTACTTCTTTAGTTAATATGCAAAGAACTTGAAAAAAAGACATAAGTAAATATTCCCTTACTATTAAGTCAAGAAATAATTATTTATCGATACACAATTATGATAGGAAGGAGGACAAACCAATAAATATATTTAAGAAATCAATTTTATTATCAATATTTCTCAATTTGTTCTTAACTTATATAAAGTTTCTTCATTTGATTAAATAAAATTTTAAAAAATCTGAAATGTTTATATCTTTAATTTAAATAGACTTAACAATGGTTAGAAAAAATAGTTTGTTGATTAACAGACCTCTCTCAATCTCGGATTTAGGTCTTTGATCCTGGCGAGTACTAGGACAAAGGTAATAGGATAAAGGTTCGCTTGGGATTGGGATTGTTTTGAGAATCAGTTTGGTTTGGTATTTCTGTATTAGGCTGAACTCTATGCATTAACAACTATTAACCCGGCGGCACTGGCTCTATATCTCTCAGGCATATAACACTTTCTCGGAACCACTAACCGACTAACTAATCCTGTTTATTCTTCAGAACCTTTCAACGATGATTCTGTGAACCTATCCCCCCACTTGCATCACATTTCCCTCCCCATATAGCAGTCTTAGACAAGCAGTTTTAGACAAGCAGTCAGCATGGTCGTATCTCACATATACTATGCGTGTAGTGCCGTTAGTATTTTTGATATATCAATCTAAATTGGCAAATAAATCTGTTTTCAATTAAAATAAATTTGGAAACTGTGTGTAATAGTGTTTGTAATAACTATGATATTGAATTTTAGGATGATTCTGACACAAACAGAGTTGATAATATTGAAATAAACGTCAATGGTGGGTCTGATGAGGATGAGATTCTAATGATGAAAATAGTTCTGGTGACGCCTTTTTCATTGGTAAGTAGACCAATAAATAACATAGTATGCTATATGGGATAAATTGACTTTACATCTGATAACAAATATTTTTCTTAGGAAAAGACGGAAAACAATGGAACAGAAAACCACCTCCCAAAAACTTCCGGACTAGGTCCCATAATTTACTCATGCATTAATCCGGTGTTATAGGTTTTGCGAAAAATCGTATAACGCCAATGGAATGTTGGAAATCCTTTCTTTATTAGCAAATTTCAAATTTAATTGTAAAACATAAAAATGAATATTGTGACAAAACAAAACAAAAATTCAGCCGTGAGAGGGATTCAAAATCTACTACTGTATCATAAATCAAAGCATTCATGGGATTCTTATATTTTGCTGACCATTACAGAAGTGGGAGGCAAAACATGGTTTTGGAGTTTAACTATTTAGAACTGTAATGTCAGTGAATCGATTTTCTTTTCTTATTCGTAATCTATGTTTTGATGACATAAATAAAAGACCTGAACGAAAGAGATTCGACGAGCTTGCACCAATAACGGATTTATTCAGTCTGTTCATTGATAATATACCAAAGAAGTTAGTAAATGTCGTACCGATGTGCATGCTCGAAACGTTTAATGAGGTACGAATCGATAATTATTATTCTGAGAAATTCGAGGTCCGATTGGGTTTAAAACAAGGGGATTCTTTATCACCTATATTATTTAATCCAGAACTATAATGCGTCATTAAAAGTGTGATGAATACCGAAAAGAGATTAACTTTGGGTGGTAAAATACCGGTACTTAAGTATGCTGATGATTTCGTATTATTGGGTGAGCACAAAGAAACTAAATAAATATATACAATTGCTTTAATAAACTTCAGTAAGGAACAAGGCTTTGAAATAAAAATATAGAAATATGGATAAACAAAAATACTTGGTTAGCAGTAGAAACGCCAGTAATTTCGGTAATATAGATATAGGAGGAAATAAGTTTGTACAGGTAGATAGGTTTAAGTATTTAGGTTCTACGGTAACTAGAAAAAACAATATATATAAACATATATGGTTCGGAGCACCATTACAATATTAAATGATTATTTTCTCTAGTGTTAAGTGTTTATTGATGAATGAAGAGGTCTGTAGAAGGTAAATATCCAATGGAAGGCTTCAGAATAATTCATACCAGAAGTTTTTTTTTTTCTTCAGAACAAAGAATTAAAAGGGGGAAAGGGGAAAAAACAATTAGTTATAACTGAACTTCCGAAGTAAGGGTGTACTTTTGAAAAGAACCTTTTTTTTTTCTGTTGGAAGACAGTGATTTATGGGACCAAAGTGTTTCCGGAGGGCGGATAAATGGATCTCTTTAGCATTCTATTGGTCAGCTGAATTGACAGCTTCTTCCAACCTCATCCAGGAAAATGGCTAGAACAAAAACGGATATTAAAAAGTTTTAGAATCTCCTGTCTATCGAGAAAAATGGCTTGACAGGATGGTCTAGGACACCCTGTGAATATTGAAAAGCCACTTGGTGTGGAATCAATGTTATAAACTATACTTCTGTTACTTATTAAAATTACATTTTAGTTTGTATTTAAGCGCCCCGCATTTTATAGATAATAATCAGAAAAAACCGTTAAATGATTCTAATAACTCGCCTAGCCTTGAACTTGGTCGGAACCAAGAACATCAATTTCGATGCCACCGACTTAATGCTAGCAGCACTTGTAAATTCTAGAATTTCAGATTGAAAATAAAAAAATCAAATGAACATTTTTATTAACCCGGCTGTAAAAAAGAAAAGGCATGGATGATTATAAAAGCTAAATAAAAAAAGAGCGAATAGACAGAATAAGTTTTCGTTTACATCTTGAAATTGTAAAGTGACGAGGGAGGAAGAAAATAATTTATGGACTGGAGTAAAATAAAGTTGACGGACAAAAGTAAAACTAAATCTGGAATCATAACAGAATAAACTCAGTCCATTGTGCGAGCTGTCTAAGAAGTCTCAACTCCCTTCTTGAAAAGAAATATTGAAATATATACTTTTTGGTTTATAATGGCAGAACCATCTTCAAACGTTCCTTCAGAGGCATTGAAAATGAAAATTTCTTCAGTTATATTATTATATTTATATCAGCAATCATGATAAATTTACCTATAATAAATATTTTAAATGGTTGGATTATTTTCTAAAACGATGATCCAAGTTACTGAAGTTCCTTACGAACTTATCTATTTAATAGATCCAAAATAGCTAAGCTGCGACTGTTCTGGATAAGAAATGGTGTGATTTAAACAAATAAATGGAAATTTATACAATTATTAATTGTATATTATTTATACAATTAAAAATTGTACGAATATAAAATAACGTCTGCAAAAATAGAACTCCTGGTAACTGGTAGCAATTTAATATACACGATAAACATTACTAAATATAATTTTGTTTAAGTTAGTTGTAAAAATAAATTTTTTGTTTTAATATTTTAATTTTCAAAATTAATAAGATTAAACATTATTTAGAATCATTGGAATTTTAATGTTTTTAACTAGTTTAAATGAATTTAACATATCAAAATTTTGTCTAATACTTAATTATATTTGGCTCAGTAAAAAAATTTAATTAAGAAAAGTAATTTCTTTAGTTCGATTAAGTTAATTTTTGAAGATACTCAAAAGTGGCTAAATATGGCTTTAAGAAAAAAAAAAAAAAGAAATCAAATCACAGAATATTTTCATTTATTTTTCATAGCACTGTACAATTAATTTCAAAACGATTAAAGAAGTTGATTTTTCCTATCTGTGTAGGAGGAAGTGATGCAATTTTTAGTGGCATTGAACCATAGTTTCGAAATAATTAAAACTATTATTATTATTA
>NW_027107227.1:318362-319832 GCF_000696795.3 Halyomorpha halys
CAGATGTGCCTCTATGCAAGCTAAGCAGCGATATGCTTTCTATTAAATAAAATTCTCAGCTTAAAGTTGTTTTGATTTTTGTCCTGATTAATTTAGTTTGATGATTGTCCAAACTATGTGTGTCTTTTGAAAGGAACTGCACCTAACAAATGAGAATGATTATTAAAACATATTACTGTTCTGCTTTAAATATTTTTTTGAAATTATTAATTGTGTTTTTAACAAATTCTACGGTGCCAATCATATGAATAAGGCTAATTAAAAATAAAATCGATTTCTTGTGTCATATGAGCTAGTACTAAAGTTTATATATAATTTTATTAATAATTTTTATTTGTTAAATTTAGTCACTTTAAAAGTTTATTATGGAAAAGTACGGATGTGTTCGATCTTTCTTTTTGCATGTTTTATTTTAACAGATTCAATTTAAATTTAGGCATAATCTTCAACTTGCGTTTTTTTAAATTAGAATTGTCTTATATCACTAACGTTTAACAATACTAAACTAGTTTATAAACTATTCATTATATTAGCATCGTCAATTAAAGTTAAGACTAGTCGGTGACAAAAGTAAGAGACAAAGTAAGAGGTATCATGAGGGGAATCGCTAAGAGAGGCCGTCTACACTAATTTCACTAAATGATCTGGGAAGTTGGTAAATGAAGCACAGTCGGAGGAACCTACTCCGACTTTCCTCATTCAGGACTTGCTAATGTGGTCTCATTTCCATATTCTCGGGGCCCTTTGTACTAAAACTGCCTGTCATCTGTTTTTACTATGTAGAATGGATGCAAGCTCATAAAAGGGAAAAAAGCAACAAACGGTTTGTTCGATATTTCCACGGCATTTAGTCGGAAGACACAACATTAATATTATAAGTTCAAAACTGTTTTGACATAGATAACAAACAGAAATGGATACCAGGACAAGGGAAGCCAGTTTTCAATTTGAAAATGATTCAATACATATTTTCTTCACATAGCTGAAAAAAAAAAAGAAGCAAAATATATTCTATTAGGAATAACAGTGCAGAATATAAATTCGAATTGATATTTTATTACACATTCTGAGTACCGAGTTAAATGCATTGCATTTCAGCATTTTATATATTTGCGTCCTTCCGATTAAAAATATTCTAGCTTTATTGCATCAATATTTAATTAACATTGTTCAAAGTATTTGATGTAGCCCCGTAATCATAACGTTTCAGTTTGTACATTACAAATTTGGTAATTGACCATTGTTAAAAATAATTTATAATAAAACATTTGATCAACAAACAAAATATCCTATTATTATTTTGTATTTAAATTTATATTGGCATTGAATTTTCAATTCGTTTAAATCAATGTGGCATTACTTTTATATATCTGCCGTTTCGCCTTTATAAAACAATTTGATTTCACGCCGAAACCTCAGATCAGATGGACACAAAATTCCACAAAATAATTTCTCTTCCTGCCTCCACAC
>NW_027107227.1:320112-325569 GCF_000696795.3 Halyomorpha halys
ACCTCCCTAGCAAAGTACAAAATACACCATGAGGTCAGAAACCAAATTAAGTCTATTTAAGAAAGGTCGTATGGAATGTAAATGTTGGTTGAACGTTTAATAGTGTCCAGTTAAATTACTGAAAATTAAGGGGAGGGGGAATTACAAGGGAATATGTTGTAATATGGTTTAGTTTATAGTTTTATAATTATTTTCAACGCTGTTTTTCCGTATGATCGGTTTCGGACTTATAACTAGAATTATCAACCGGAGATATAAATATTTGTCCATTATTACTCAACGAACAAAGTTCACGTGGTACTTTTTAAACCCAAATCTATCCTCTTGTAGTTTCATCTTTCCAATTGTTTTAGATAAAACTGAATTCATCTAGCCTTGTTCCTCCTTTGGTGCGAACGTTTGACATTCACAAAAACAAGAGACACTATCACTAACAATTAACTATTTATTTTAATTAGATATTGAATAAGTTCAATGTAACTTAAAAGCCACAGTGGGCAGGCAGGTAAAGGAACTAGCGAAATCATTCCAGTTTACCCAGAAATTGTGGTTATGGGTACAAATTCTGGTGCCGGTATACCCTAAGCCTTTATCTGCCTCTTTCTTCCAGGTATGTGAGGTTTGTCAACCTACTGGAGACAATTAACAACGGACGGGCGTTTTATTCCTATTAGGCAATCTGTGCTCTTGCAAACAATAATGTCTATAACATCATAACATGCATCCAAAAATCTTCACGGTGTATAGTGCACACTGAAAGAAAAAAAAATCCAATAAAATACATAAATTGATACCTCTATTGTTCATTGTTAATGATATGTATTTCAGAGATTCTTGAGTTTCAGTCAAATAATTTGCATCAATATATTTGTATCATTTACTGATCCTCAATAACCAAAAATAGATAAATAAATATATATAATTTACAGCCTTAGTCAGCTGTTATCGAGTAGATCAGTTGATTGAAGAAGTCTTTGAGTTTACTTCCAGCGTTTCATTACGCACTCCTTTATCTCCTATTATTTTTAGTTTTCACTTCAGTAAAATATTACATAAATATACACATCTATCTTTATAAATAATTTCTTATATAACGTCTTTAGATTATGGTAAAAAGCTTAAATAATGTAATTGACCATTTTACAAAAACATACAATCCATATTTAACCTGCTAAACTGTTTATATATCAAAGTAGTTTGTGTACTAAGGAGACCAGTTGCAGAATAACAGTTCACTCCAATAGATGGTTGAGGTCTTTTCTTTGTAAACATAGAGAAGCATTGAATGGTAAACAAGATCTATGATCACTACTCTTAAAACGTCCAACCATAACTAGGTATAAACAATTACAAGAAAGATTCAACACTACGGGTCTATGCACACACTCTTTTAATAATACAGCGCTTAAATTATTCACTATGCTTCTTTCACTATTGTAAATTTCTCTTAAATACTTCGCGTGATACCTTCCTGCAAGAAATTGGAAATACTATTCAAAATCAAACAATCAGGTTCTGCAATGAGACATTGATGTAAACGATAGGATTGCATTCAATCTTGAGGGATTTCAATAAAGAGATATATTTTTTTAAAAGATTCAGATAATATAAACTAGTGAAATTGTTTTTAATTTCAATGTTTTATATTAAAACTTTGGAAAATCTATTATTCTTTGTTCTCAACAAACTAATTTACATAAAATTTTTTATTAATTAATATACTAATATCTGATTTCACCGTTTGATCAGATATGTTTCACCTGTTGTTAATTGGAATGCAATGGTAATTGCCGGAGATAATGTATGCCTATTTATTACAAATGTTTACTAATCAATGAGTCGTTTTAACGACAAAAGTAATATAGATTACAATATTTATATTGTAATAATATATTTGTTTTAACAATTGATTTCATGAGTTTGGTATTAAAGGGCATTTCAGGTGTTTCATTTCATATTTTTTATGATCATTATAGAAATAAATTATTCAAGGATGCAATAATTGATGAAAATCTGAAGTTTCAATTTAATTGAAATTTAAATGTCGCTAAGAATCATATTTCTCATTTTCGGTATTTTTTTTGTTTTTGTTTTATAGTATCGAATATTCTAAGCAATTGGTGATACTAAACTAGAACAGGTTTTTATATTTTTTCCTTTTTTAGAACCGTCTAGATATACTATGTTACAGTGAGGCGTAAAAGTTACGATAGATAAGGAAGGCAACCTGTAGAGATAAAAACTAACCACCAGCAAGAGAAATATATCTTTTTATTCAAAGTACTGCTGCTCTCATTCCGAATTCAAGTCCTTACGTAAGCACCATTTAAACTTTTAAAGCTAATCCTGCATTCCATGAAAAGTTATTTATCACAGATAGTCAGCTATAAATAGAAGAATAATCTGGAATAATCACTATATGCGTTTCTCTTCTATTAATAATATTAAATGTTAAAAGAAAATTTAAAATTAAACAAAGCAGCGTTCATAGCACACTATACATTTATTATTTATTTTATTACTATTATTTTTTGATTATTTATTTATTTTTTGTGGTTCTTGAAGATTAATCATTAGTTCAACTTTATTTAGGCGACATTTTTCAACTTAATAGGTTGCATAGTCATGCCAATTGACTATTACAGTGTTATGCATTGCAATCCAACAAACTCCAGGTTTGTGCCAGAAACAGTTCAATCAATTTACATTTAGCTATCGATTTATTTTTTCTACCATTTATTACTAAAATTTATGATAGATAACGTGGGAGGTATGAAAGTGGTTAGTTAACAGAAATTATAACCAGTGGCTAATGACAATTGCTCACCCGGACACTTACGTAAGCGTTGAAATGTTTCTAACTACTTCCACGCTACACGCGGTGATTATAAATGAAATTACAGACTTAAGAACGGTAAGTATACAAACCAATTGATAAATTTAAAATAGAGATACATAATTCGCTATAACCTACGTTTTAAAGGGTTTATTTGTTAAAACTTTATTCTTTTTTTCTTTTTCAGGAACTTTGCACCCTTCTTATTACTTCTTTATACATTATGTCATCCAAACAACGTTTAGGGCTCTTTTGCTAATTACCAAGTCCTTTATATGACTTTATGGGCATGTGTCTCGACTTGACTAATCAAATAAAGCATCGTAAAATAGCTACTCCTTAAGTACCTCCAATTTTGTTTATTTGAAATAATTAACCATGATAATAATTATGTTTTTTCATTTTGATTTTTTTATTATTAAAATAAAAAATGTATAAATATAAACTATGAAAAAATTCGATTACTAACCAAAGAAGAATTTATAAACGAATCCATGGAACCAAATGTAGTAATGATGATGTATAATATATTTTATAATTTTATAAAATTAATATTTCTTTTATAACATCAACATGTTTTTACTGAAGAGTAATAATACAATTTTCCTCAATAAAATGACAATAAGTATTTGTGTTTTAAATTAATTAATTTATACTCTGTATATACAGAAAAAAAGAAGTATTAAATAAAATACTCACAAACTTAAATTAAAAAAAAAATACAAATATGATATGCATGAACAAAAATGTAAAAAGATGTAATAAATATAATGAAAATGATTAAATAATAACAAAATAATTTATACACAAGATAAAGAAGATTAAATTTAATAAGTAAAAATAAAACAACTGCACCTGCATACAGTATTTACGTTCAGTTTAGGAAACTAAGAACCAAGCTTTCTACCCCGTGTGGAAGGTAATTCTCCGAAACTTTTCTGTCCCCTAAAGTTAAATTTCGTAATTACAAATGGATCTCACTACCGGCTTTTTATTTTTTTTGAGCTCCTATTTGATATAAAGTTTTGTATTTAACAGTGTCTGTGTAGTTATGTTTTGTTTTTATCTGAAACGTTCTTACATTTTAGAACATAAATATAGTGAATGAGTATTGACTTTATTTGAGTTAATTTGTGTGATATTTAATGGCATTGGGGCATACCACTAGTAGAAGTTAATGACCTTAAAAACTAGGCCTAAATCTTCCACTATTTACAATATTTACAGGTAGTTCAAGTGGCTATAATGCTGCCTATGTGACACCGCACTGGTGGGGGTGCTGGTTGTAACGCTTGGAATTGAGGGTTGGGCTGATTTTCCAACGAGTCAAGGAATTTAATATGCCTCTTCCTAACGAAGTCCGGGACCGTTATAAATACATACAACATGAATTTTTATTTAACTGTTACCATAGTTACCATTTCAATTTTCGTGTTACCATAGTTATTCTGATACTAGTCAGATTTTACTTTATCTTCCTAAGTACGGAAGGACAAATTTAAAATCACATTATTAAGTAAAAGTGTTGTGGTGAGTTCAACACACCAGATTTATTTTAAATAAATCTTAAGATTAAATTATATTCAATTAAAAAAAAAGGATATTGATTTCATCTCAAGTTTTAATTTTTTTTTTCATGTTGATAAAGTAATTGAAGTTTATAAAATAGTGTTGAAATGTCTATTCTATGAAACCCAAGAAACCGTCCTTAAGTTCAGGATTTAAGTACTCATCAAGTTAGTAGCTTTGACCCTTCGTGCGTCGTAAATAAGTACCGCTACTGCCAGGGGCGAAGGGCTATAATATCATTAGTTGGAGAGGCTAGGAGATAGGGGGCTTGATGAGATTGGAAAAGAGGAGTTAGTCAGTTGCATCCTTTAGCTATCTATTTACGCTAGCTGGCACAGCTCGCCCATTTACAAATTGGTCTCAGGACATTTAAACAAAACCCTTGCCTTGTAGTTTGTCCCTTCTTCGAGAATATATTTGAAGAGGATGTCATCATTACTTACTTAAACCATCAAACTTTGATATATATTAATCAGTAATATGCATGAGTATCTTATCATCTTAAAGTCTGGGAAATTTGAACCTTTTAAATATAGGATGATATTTAATAGGCGATGTATAGGGACTATTTCGATGTAAAGGAAAAATTATTATTTTTATTTATTAGTACGTATGTAGTCCATAGAAAAAAGAATAAAGTCAATTAATTTGCGGAATGGCTCTTAGTCAAAGAGATCTCTCAACGAGTGATTTCTCTCTGAATACTTTAGAACTTATAATTATACAACAAATAATAATAATAAATAAGTACTAATTTACCTTTTTGAGATTACTCACATTGGAGGTCTAATAAACTTCCAATTGCTGAGGCTAAGGAGAAGTGAAGAATGCACAAATGGTGGAAAAGTGAGAATAGTGTAAATATGTGACATGATTTTCTCTATGAAATTCAAATTATGAAAAATTATGAGTTTAAAGTACATGAATATGAGACAGTGGTCCCGAAACGTTGTACTATAATATGATAATTTAATATAAATTACATTCTCAGGTAGATTCTCCACATGTTTTTATCATGTCATAATATCACTTACAGCAAATTTACTTGATGT
>NW_027107227.1:329974-331723 GCF_000696795.3 Halyomorpha halys
AGTGTTATGCATTGCGATCCAACTAACTCCAGGTTTGTGCCAGAACCAGTTCAATCAATTTACATCGACTGGATACATTTAGCTATCAATTCTTTTTCTACCATATATTACTAAAATTAATGATAGATAAAGTGGAAGGTATGAAATTAGTTAGTTAATAGAAATTAAAACCAAACGCTAATGACAATTTCTCACCCGGACACTTATGTAAGCGTTGAAATGTTTTAACTACTGCCACACTACACGCGGTGGTTATAAATGAAATTACAGACTTAATAACGGTGAGTATACAAACTAATTGATAAATTTAAAATAGAGATACATAATTCGCTATAACCTACGTTTTAAATGGTTTATTTGTTAATTTTTTTTCTTTTTTTCTTTATCAGGAACTTAGCACCCTTCTTATTACTTCTTTATACATTATGTCATCCAAACAATGTATAGGGCCCTTTTGCTAATTACCAAGTCCTTACTATGACTTTTGGGCATGTGTCTCGACTTGACTAATCAAATACAGCATTGTAAAATAGCTACTCCTTAAGTACATTTTCCAATTTTGTTTATTTGAAATAATTAACCTAGATAATAATTATGTTTTTTTCATTTTAATTTTTTTATTATTAAAATAAAAAATGGATAAATATAGACTATGACAAAATTCGATAACTAACTAAAGAAGAATTTTTAAACAAATCCATGAAACCAAATGTAGTAATGATGATGTATAATATACTGCTAGAATGCCACATATTTTATAAAATTAATATTTCTTTTATAAGATCAACATGCATTTACTGAAAAGTGGTTATACAATTTTCCTCTATAAAAAGGCAATAAGTATTAGCGTTTTAAATTAATTAATTTATACTCTGTATATACAGAAAAAAAGAAGAATTAAATAAAATACTCACTAACTTAAATTGAAAAGAAAATACAATATGATATGCAAAATATGATATGCACGAACAAAAATGTAATAAATATAATGGAAATGATTAAATAATAACAAAATAATTTATACATAAGATAAAGAAGATTAAATTTAAGTAAAAATAAAATAAATGCGCCTGCATACAGTATTTACGTTCAGTTTAGGAAACTAAGAACCAAGCTTTGCTACCCCGTTTGGAAGGTGATCCGAAACTTTTCTGTCCCCTAAAGTTAAATTTCGTAATTACAAATGGATCTCACTACTGGCTTTTTTTTTTTTTTTTGAGCCCCTATTTTAAATAAAGTTGTGTATTTAATAGTGTCTGTGTAGTGGGGTTTTGTTTTTATGTGAAACGTTGTTACATTTTAGAACATAAATGTAGTGAATGAGTATTGACTTTATTTGAGTTAATCTGTGTGATATTTAATGGTATTGGAGCATACAACTAGTAGGAGTTAATGATCTTAAAAACTAGGTCTAAATCTTCGACTATTTACAATATTTATAGGTTTTTCAAGTGACTATTATGCTGCATGTTGCCACCGCTGGTTGCAACGCCTGGAATTGAGGGTTGGGCTGATTTTTCAACGAGTCAAGGAATTTAATATGCCTACTCCTGATGAAGTCCGGGACCGTTGTAAATACACACAACATGAATTTTTATTTAACTGTTACCATAGTTACCATTTCAATTTTCGTGTTACCATAGTTATTCTGATACTAGTCAGGTTTTACTTTATCTTCGTAAAACGATCAGTAAAACCATGGTCGACATCCTACCGCAACAGCCGCAGGGAGGAGGTTGCTCTGGCCCG
>NW_027107227.1:333578-337110 GCF_000696795.3 Halyomorpha halys
AATATATAAGTTAGTTCAGTAAGTTTAAACGTTTTAGTAGTAGAAAAATACTAAAAATAATTTTCAGTTCCAATCTTTAATAATGTTAACAATATTACAAAAGGAAATAATAATTGAAGCGATCATTGAAGTATAAATATCTGTATATATACTTAAATGAAAATCAATCCATATTTTAATCCTTTCAAGAACTTGAATTGTAAAATAACATTTAGAATAGCGAGAAAAATCAAAACATTTTGACACTGATTATCAGACATTTGGTATTTTAAATGACACAAGACCGCGGTTATATTATCGATTAGTGAAGTCACCAAACCATACAAATTAACACAATAGTTCTCAGTTTAATAGTACACCGAAATATTGAAGTACTTACAATCGAAACTAAATGTTTGACGAAGAGAGTGGAGAAAAGCAATAAGATGACTGTCTACTATGGCTTCGTTGGGAATGCCATTCCGAGGCGATCAAAGTGTGCTCAATCTCCACCCACACATTTAGTAACGAAGTAGTCATTCACTGAATCAGGCAATAACCCACTTATAAGATCATTTCCCTCAGTGGGTTTCTGTACATAGACTGTTTACTGAACCTGCGCCCAAACAATAATCACTCCTCTAAAGGAATAGATTTATTTATTTTTTTAATTCCAGTAAATGAAAAAAAAACAGTTTTTACAACTACAGAAGAATCAATTTACAAGATTTATATATACTATGATGTACTGTTCACTTCCAGATCATGCAATGTGGCTTTGTTAGTGTTTAAATTACATTCCATTGTTAAAAATGTATTTAAAAAAAAAACATTTCTAAAAACGATACACGTTATAACAATTAACATTTAGAAGAAGTGTGTTCTGTCTTCTTTCTTTTGTTTTGTTACAACGAGAAAAATCGTCTCTACCATAGCAGTCAGACGCATAGCTCGAATGAGGGGCTCATGATGATGAAGTCTTTCTCATTATATATTTTGTATATAAATTAAATTGTTTTCTTTATATCTTATTATACCATGTAATTATATGTAATTTATATATGTCCGATTACGGATTGATAAGTATGATGTGTGATGTTGCAGCCTGATGTATTTATGCAGCATAGATGAATAAAGTATTTCTCTCTCATTTTATGCATCTTAACATGTTTTAAAACTTTTGAAAAAAATAAAATAAAGTGCAATTTATTTTTTGTTTAACATTCTTTTGACTTGAATAGAGGTGTTAAATGGAAAAAGAGTGTTCGCGATGAAATATCGTACCAAATATTACATTTTCTGAATTCTCAATATCCATTTTGTTACTTTCCAAGTCTAAAATCTTTATCATCATTTTTAAAGCTGGTAGCAAAAATAAATGAGAGTTAATATCATATATTGATATATCATTTACAAAATTTCACTAGCAGACTTCTTAGAACATGGTTTTCAGGCAGGCTCTCTTTTTTCAGGCTACTGCCTCACTCGTACCGTTATTTTGATATTACCCATTACCATTAATTTTAATTATTTTTCAAAACTTAATTTTATACATATTCGTAAAATAATAATCTTCATTTTCAAAAGGTCGGTTTTTAATTAAAATTTATGTTTTCGGACTTTTAAATTTTTAGGCAATAATTTTTTTTTAGCCTAATAATGAAAATTAATGACCTCAAACCAACTTAGAAGGGTGGCATATCTCTGCTCTCTTTCCAAGTAAAAGTGAACCCAAAAAAGCCATACCTACGAAGGGTTACGTTTACGATACCCGCCATTTTAATCTAAATTCAAATAGAAGGCAGGCAGTGATTGGCTCGTACTCAACGACGCTTCTGGCCCATCATAAGGCGATCCTTTTTGACTTTTCACTTTCCCAACTAGCTTACCCTTCCTTACACAATGAATTTATTCAACATATGATTATTAGTATTAAACTTCGTTTTGCAGAGTGCAGGCTAGTCTTTTCGAAAAGAAAAAAAGTGTTAATACATTGAAATCCACTCTGGTTAAGTATAAAGTTTCACTTAAGTAACTAATGAACTGCCCCCTAAATTTAAATATTATACATAAATAGTGATAATTAATATACTTATTATAAACTTTATCAGCTATACCAAGTACTATCATCATTTGAACTATCATATATAAATACAACTCAATTTATATATCAGGGTGACACTGGAACGACCAACAGTTTGCGTTTGGTTTAAAGATGCAAGACGAAGGGTTCCTGTCAGGACAGCAAAGGAATAAAGAACGACCAAAGAACAGCAGGGTCACGTTGTAGAAAGAGCACTTCAGTTGATTTATGTTAGCATCAGTAGAAATTATTTCTTTAAAAATAATAGCAATATATTTCTTTTTTTTTATTATCAGTGGTCAACCTAAAGTCGATCTACTAACACTGTATTATTATTCATAGTTAAATATTTAGGAGTGAAAATGTGTATTAAATTATAGTTGTTATTTACTTGCTTCTCAACACCATAAAATATTTATCTTTTAATTATTCATCCCCTGTTCAAAATAATACACTTTTACAGAAGATAGATGAGTAAAACATAGTTTAGTTTAAGGTTTAAAATGAAAATATAAAAAAATGAAGTTTCTGCTCACTTCAAAAAATAATAAAATGAAATTTGGAGTAGGGTTAAAGATGTAAAACCAACCCTCACACACTCCATGAGAGTAAGCACTGTAAGTAGCTCCTTGGCATTCCAAAGACGGCAACATTTAGCTTTCATCGTACGTAGGATGGTATACGTGATACAAATTGAGGAACAGAACTGAGAACGGGTTTAAAGCTCTTGAGAGCACTGGGCCATGAAATCATAAGCTACTTGAATATCAGAAAGTTATTAATTATTACGTTTTAATAAATATCAAGTGGATGAAGCTTATTAATTATTATTTAAAATTATTATTTTAATTTGAAAACATTAAGATGAAGATATTTTATGAAAAAATAACTAAATGTCTATTGTTTTTATATCTTGAGAGTACTGCGCCTTGAAATCATGAGCTACTTGAATATCAGAAAGTTATTAATCATTACGTTTTAATAAATATGAAGTGGATGAAGCTTATTAATTATTATCTAATATTATTGTTAATTTGAAAACATTATGATGAAGAAATTTTTTTAAAGAATAACTAAATGTCAATTGTTTTTATAACTCAGATGAGCGCCACGCTTGAGGCTTTAGCCTGAACACAAGGGAAAAACCAACAATATTTATTATTTAAATGCTATTCAAGTGATGGATTTTTAAAATTAATTAATGACTACTGCTTCATGTGTTCTTGATATGGCTAATCTCAAGAGAATTAATCTCTTTCCATATGATGTGCAGGAGTAAACGATAGGAGAAATTGTACAAGCTTAAATTCTCGGAATATGTAAGCAGGGAGGTAGTATAACTTTACATGAAGAATAGAAATGTAGAAACCATATTTTCTGGTTGGCTTATGGAACAATGACAAATAGGGTGGAATAAATTATTAAAATACTTTATAAGTCAGCCAGTAAATTACATAAATATTAGTTCTT
>NW_027107227.1:337160-340258 GCF_000696795.3 Halyomorpha halys
CCCGCCATTTTAATCTAAATTCAAATAGAAGGCAGGCAGTGATTGGCTCGTACTCAACGACGCTTCTGGCCCATCATAAGGCGATCCTTTTTGACTTTTCACTTTCCCAACTAGCTTACCCTTCCTTACACAATGAATTTATTCAACATATGATTATTAGTATTAAACTTCGTTTTGCAGAGTGCAGGCTAGTCTTTTCGAAAAGAAAAAAAGTGTTAATACATTGAAATCCACTCTGGTTAAGTATAAAGTTTCACTTAAGTAACTAATGAACTGCCCCCTAAATTTAAATATTATACATAAATAGTGATAATTAATATACTTATTATAAACTTTATCAGCTATACCAAGTACTATCATCATTTGAACTATCATATATAAATACAACTCAATTTATATATCAGGGTGACACTGGAACGACCAACAGTTTGCGTTTGGTTTAAAGATGCAAGACGAAGGGTTCCTGTCAGGACAGCAAAGGAATAAAGAACGACCAAAGAACAGCAGGGTCACGTTGTAGAAAGAGCACTTCAGTTGATTTATGTTAGCATCAGTAGAAATTATTTCTTTAAAAATAATAGCAATATATTTCTTTTTTTTTATTATCAGTGGTCAACCTAAAGTCGATCTACTAACACTGTATTATTATTCATAGTTAAATATTTAGGAGTGAAAATGTGTATTAAATTATAGTTGTTATTTACTTGCTTCTCAACACCATAAAATATTTATCTTTTAATTATTCATCCCCTGTTCAAAATAATACACTTTTACAGAAGATAGATGAGTAAAACATAGTTTAGTTTAAGGTTTAAAATGAAAATATAAAAAAATGAAGTTTCTGCTCACTTCAAAAAATAATAAAATGAAATTTGGAGTAGGGTTAAAGATGTAAAACCAACCCTCACACACTCCATGAGAGTAAGCACTGTAAGTAGCTCCTTGGCATTCCAAAGACGGCAACATTTAGCTTTCATCGTACGTAGGATGGTATACGTGATACAAATTGAGGAACAGAACTGAGAACGGGTTTAAAGCTCTTGAGAGCACTGGGCCATGAAATCATAAGCTACTTGAATATCAGAAAGTTATTAATTATTACGTTTTAATAAATATCAAGTGGATGAAGCTTATTAATTATTATTTAAAATTATTATTTTAATTTGAAAACATTAAGATGAAGATATTTTATGAAAAAATAACTAAATGTCTATTGTTTTTATATCTTGAGAGTACTGCGCCTTGAAATCATGAGCTACTTGAATATCAGAAAGTTATTAATCATTACGTTTTAATAAATATGAAGTGGATGAAGCTTATTAATTATTATCTAATATTATTGTTAATTTGAAAACATTATGATGAAGAAATTTTTTTAAAGAATAACTAAATGTCAATTGTTTTTATAACTCAGATGAGCGCCACGCTTGAGGCTTTAGCCTGAACACAAGGGAAAAACCAACAATATTTATTATTTAAATGCTATTCAAGTGATGGATTTTTAAAATTAATTAATGACTACTGCTTCATGTGTTCTTGATATGGCTAATCTCAAGAGAATTAATCTCTTTCCATATGATGTGCAGGAGTAAACGATAGGAGAAATTGTACAAGCTTAAATTCTCGGAATATGTAAGCAGGGAGGTAGTATAACTTTACATGAAGAATAGAAATGTAGAGACCATATTTTCTGGTTGGCTTATGGAACAATGACAAATAGGGTGGAATAAATTATTAAAATACTTTATAAGTCAGCCAGTAAATTACATAAATATTAGTTCTTTCTGTTTGTTAATTTTTTTTTCATTTCTTCATTTTTCAATTTTTCTACATCAATTACTTTTATTTGTAAGCTTCCCGGCCGGACTTGGGCCAATTGGGGTCGTTAGGAGCTTGAGATTGGAAAACGGCTTGAAACCCTTACGGTAGTCTTACTTATCTGACTTTTCAAACCAACAGTTACTGCGTGTAGATTGATCGATGTACATGTAACAATCTCACTAGAGGAGATCATAACACAAGAAAAGGCAATCCTTCCCGGCTAGACCCGCCACACTAAGACACCCAGGGAGCGACGGTCCTATATCTCTTTTGAAATATTTGCTTAAATTGAAAACGGCGTTTTGTTCAATATTTATAACATTATAATTAGTTAAGGATGTCTTCTACACGACACTTTATCCCTATGCTATCTATTGTTAAAAGAAAATCAAATTGTCGTTATAACCATGTAGGGCCCATTAGGCAAATTTGGTAATAAAGATATATAAAAAAAAATCGGCAACTCTCTTGATATTTAATGTTAATTAATGATTTAATTAGCAATGCAATAAAATAAAAAAAATTTATAATTCGTCAGAGAAAACGTTCATCGAGTAGAAAATACATAACAGGTGAAGTATTTCTTACAAAATTTAAAATCAGACGTATTCCTTTCAGTCACGAATACTTTAAGAGATCCCTGAACTATCACCTAAAGAATTATCGAGGTCAAAACAACAACAATGCAAACAATACTTCTACATGAAGTACAAAATGAATCATGAAAAAATAAATAAATATTATGCTCCTTCCACTTTATCCGAAGCACTTAAAACAGTAGACAAAATATCAATAATGTTTTGAGCTTCTGAAATGCTTGTACCAGATATTTGTGGATTCTTGTCGATAATTAAATATTTGGAAAGGAAAGCACACTTGTTTATGCTTGAAAAAGTTCTCCGACTGTCTAATATTATTCTTCATAGTCAAACCTCACAGATTTCTTATTCCTTTTGAACTTAGTATTTTCAGAGTTGTTGACATTAAATACTTAAATTTTTAAACATATACCCCACTATGTTTATGGCCTATATTATTGCCATTTATTCTATTAACAATATATGTAGTTACATAATCATAACTTTACTTATATTCAAAAGAATAAATTTATTTCGTAGGTAATTAACTTAATAGTAACATATTGCATTTTTAACTAACTGTTCAAAATCCTTAATATACCTACCACAGGCATTGTTCTGCCGAGATTGAAACTTTTACCAATAATCATTACCTTAGTAATTGCCTGTTAAACAATTCATATTAATACAAATATATCA
>NW_027107227.1:341011-344214 GCF_000696795.3 Halyomorpha halys
CACCTATATTTTAGAATAAAACTTAACTATTCAGAAATTTCTAGCATTGGCATAATAGTTAATTTAAATTTAGTTTCAAAAAGTGTTACTAATTAGTAGTTCTATTATAAACTGTAATTATATGTATTGAAATCGTACATCAAATTTACTTCTTATATTGTTTAATACAGTTATAAATAAATAAATTTTAATGAATAAATAATAAATATTTTTTCCCTAAGTTGAGTGAAAGTTTCCCTGTCCAATAGATGTATACATAAAACTCCTAGTGTCTTAAAATGTGTAAAGTCAGCGGTATGGCAAAAACAAATAAATACATAAATTAAAAATATTTAACCGAATACTATATTGATAGTTAAGGTATTAATGAACAATGATATGAATAAATATTAGGTTCATAGAACTTGCATACGAAATTCACAAGAGCTAATGCTATAAACTATGTTTTATTACAAAAGTAGATTATTCAATAAAAGAGAATTTATCAGCGGTACATCTCTTATAAAAATCAACAATCCAATATTTTATTTATCAGGAGAAAATCAATGATAGAGCAATAAACCGAAAAGATTAAATAAAAACAGAATTGGCTCTATATATCCAAACCAAAAGAGCATGAAACTCCAACGACCACTTATTCGAAATAGGCGCAATAAACTCAACATTAAATGATTAACAGAGAAGGGTCCCAATAACAGAAAGGGTCCAGAATCGAATCCTAAAATTTAGTATAATACTAAATTAAATGTGTTCAGTACATATCTATATAAATATATATGTACTGAACACATTTAATTTAGTATTTTACAGCAATTCAAGCGTGTCAGATCTTATTCCTACTTCTCTTTTTTAACATTTTGCTTTCGCCGATACTTAAGTGGTGCCGATTCCCGGGAGCTTTAGATACCAAAGTAATTTTTGTTTTATTTTGTCGTCTCCTTTTATTTATAAAATATAGCAAGTAACGGAATCGTGAGAGCAGTAGTTCTGAACCTGGAGGGTTGGAACCAAAACAACCAACCTTTATCTGGAGGGAACCTACCTTCGGAAGAAATTCAACCACTACCGGAAGTATTTTTAGCACAAGCTCATACCACAACTCTGAAATGGATTAAAGTTCATACAGCAACCACCCAGGACCAGAGGAAAGCGGTGTCGAACTTCAAAATTCATAGGATAGACCGGAGAATATGATCATTTTTTTAAAGGGGCTGATCGACTAATAAGCCCAATTGAACTGAAGACAGCCGAGCAACTGCTCGACATTGAGGATGCTGAGGCGTTAAGGGCAGTTGTCGTTTGCAGTGTGAAAAAAAATATCCTCAACCAAATCAAGCGGATGAGGAGACACTCTGAAGCGTGATCAAGGCGAGATTGAAGAAGGCATTTGGGGAAGGACGTTGGACTCCAGAAGAGGACATATTTATGATGACTAAGAAACCAAGACAGTCTAATGAGTAGTGTGCCGCGGAAATCCTGGCACGCTACAACAGAATCGCCGATATACTCAGCGAAATGATGGAGACAATCTAGGTACAGGGTTGGATGATATTTCTATCCAATGTACTAAGGATCGAGTTGGCAAAAGAGCTGGGGAAGAAGGAGGGAATGCCGAGAGAACGGTCCTTCGTAGAATACGCGCAGGAACTAATTGACGCCAGCGCCAGAGAAGTAGAGTCCCGTATGCCTGCCACCATATTTCATCATCTCTAGGATGATGTCGTCAAGGCCTAAGGTTCTTCATTTATTTAATTGTGTCGATTATTTCTTCCTTCTCAGAAGCTTCCACTTTTTCTGTGCCATCCTGCGACTTAACCAGCAGTTCATATAGATTGAAGCTTTCTTTTGATATTTTCTCGGTAGTTCTTGTGTTTAGCAATTCACTAAAATACTGCCTCTACCTTTCAACAATGGACGTTTTTTCCTCAAAGAGCACACATTCTTTTCCCTTACATAATCCAGTTTTGGCTTGGAATCCATTTTTTATTTCGTTTACACCCTTATGAAACTTTCTTGATCCTTTTTTTCTCCCAGGAGAATTTGAAAGTAATTAGTAATTGCAATCACATTTTTCCCAACACGGGTAACTGCTATTTAATTAGGTTATAGTAGTTGAGCGTGTTCTCTTGCCTTTTATCATAGTTAGTCTAATCTAAAATCTTTTCAGTTTCCGATTTTTAAAGGTGTTAATAATTTCCAAATTAGTATTTATTTATTTTAGTGAAATAACTATTCACAGTCAATTAAAAAAATAATAATATTTAAAAAACCCATACAGATTTACTCAATTAGCAATAGTTAGTTAAGCATATAATTAATCCAGCACATAGATTTTCATTTCTTCGAATTGACGCTACCGTTGGTTTTTATTATTTTCCACGTCAAGCCAAGAGAGTAACATTTATTTTGCTTCACAATACCTCTCAATTAGCTTTTGATAATTTTTTTTCTTCACAGCCAATTTGTCATGAATCGCATCCTCCACTGCTCTGCTTTTGAACATATATACCTTCCACTTTAACAATTTAAAATTTAGTAAACTTCTGATTTTGCTAATAAAAGGCATTTTTAAGCAACAATTTTTTCGAGCTTAAAAATAGTATCAAGTAAAACAATGCCATGCACGTAGCAATAGTTTAGCAACGATCTCGTCACGGAAAAAATCGGTCTCGTTTTAACTTATTTACACAATAAGTTAAACCATCCCAACATAACACACAGTTAATAAATATTCAGACGGTTCTATGTTATGCAATAGTTGATCTTGTACAGGGCCCTTATGGAATTATAAGCCACCTCCGCCAAAAATTATCTTTCATATTTCTTAGGCTTACCATTTAGCTAACATGAAGGAAAATTTTCTTGTTAGATAATCGAAAATTACTAAATGATTTTTGTATAGTTCAATACAAAAATCAGTTTAGCCGAGTTTAATCTTAATATTTTTTTTTTCTACATTCCAGGAACAACATATATTGTGCCTTCAAGGACCTATGTTAATTATGCTTAGTTTTTGCCAAGAGTATGGTACTTAATTTAATGGTACTTATTTTGAAACAATATTTCGTTGGTAAATAATTTTTCTTTTCATGTTTGTCCTGACGTATTCATAACATATGAGAGATAGACAACTCTACAACTATATTAGGTAAACTAAAACGATGTCAATTTTTGCCTGAAACCGTATGACATCTTTTCATAGA
>NW_027107227.1:344972-354492 GCF_000696795.3 Halyomorpha halys
AGCTCTAGGAGCGCGGTGGTTCCTTGGTAAGGCACGATGCTACTAACTCCTAGGACCCGATTTGAATCCGGCTGGGCAGAAAATTATTTTCTGTTACACTATAGCCGTGAGTCAACCCTGTGGATTCTGGAGCCCTTCTGTGGTCTACCCAGCCTTATAAAGTAGGTATCCTTAATTGGGTAAAAATCTGGTGGTCGAGCGTGATTCTGACCAAATCCTTTCCGTGTACAACCTTTGGTTTAGTAACAGTACTTCCTTACTATGTACTGAACCTCTGACCCTTCGTGGGTTGTAACAGTACAGATTTTAATTTTTTTTTTTTATAGGACTTCTAAAAATATTATCCAAAAATTAAAGTCTTGCACAAACACGTTAGCCCAAAAGACTTACCATCCTTATTAACGTAAGTGTTTATAATACGCATATGCGCATCACTAAAAATAAATCACTGGTTTACTCATTAATAGGAGAACGTATCCTCTATAAATATATAAGAATATAATAATAAAACGGACGAAGTGAAGACAGAGACTAAGCTGCATGAAAATAACTTCTCAGGGAGAAAAGAATAGCCCGTCCTATCCCGAAATAAGTTTCTATTTTATACGACGAGACCTATTGTTGGATGGAAAAGTAATTTTACTTTAATATCATTGCTTCTATTGTTTTGGTTGTTAAAAAAACATTTACATTTTTTTTTTAAATATTCATCCTACAATGGTAGGCTTTGGTGTGTAACACATATGATAAGCCCTGGGGCTATTTGAACCAACAATGATTTCATTTTTGCGATATTAAGTTAAGTCTTGGGAAACTTAAGCTTATAAAATATATTCTAGAGCATTATTAATGAAATGATTGTGGCTCAAATATATATTTAAAAAACCAATACAATATCTAATAATCAAATTGCAATTAAAAAAAATAGAAACAAAAACTAGTGCAGGAACTTTTTTTATAATCATAGTTTGTGAAGAATATATAGTGTTTCAGGGTTTGGACATTACCTAACTAAACATATGAATTAAGGATCTCAATACTAGAAAAAATTCCTTGAAGATGTGTCCCTTAGTTTAGAAGATATTCACATCGAATATTTTTTTTATTGTCATGAATTAGTTAGGTTGTAATAAATAAGTAATTTATTAACAAAATGTAAGCTTTTAAATTCATATTAAATGTAGTTCAAAGTGATAACTGTGAGGATTAAGACAACTCGGCATCTTTCTACCACAGTAGATTTGGCCGAACAGTACTGGATATGTGTTATTGTTACGCTCTCCAGATCATAAACCATTGGATTTCATTGTTAGGAGTGACATTAAAAAAAGATGTAAGCAAGCCCGGTAAATGATCTTATTTCATCACGAAGAATGATTGAAATTTTCGAAACATATCCAATACTGCTACTGTGAAAAAAGATTCTTTTGCATAATTGCAGAAGGCTGTGTTGGCGTTGGTCAACAAGGATCTGGTCTCTTAAAGTTTATTAACTGACCCCCACATCCATTTAAACACCTTATATTAATCTTTTAAATAGGCAATTGAACGGAAATGACAGAGTGTTTTTGTTAATAAAGAGTATGTAATAATACTAAAGCTATGAACAGACACAAAGGGCTTTTTTTTTAATAATATAAATGGAACTAGACTGTGGATTAAAAAAAATGGAGAATGAAATGGACAAGTCGCACTACCTCGGTATGAATGAAAAGATTAACTTTATATAAAATAAAATCTTTTCAATTTACTTCTGGTGAAATGAAGCTGTAAAACAATAATTTATTCAGAACATTTCGTTTAAATAAAAATGTATACTTCAAATCAAGGACAGACCAAATATACAGGACAGACCACCCCAACGAAAAAGCTAATGCTGATAATGCTGTCTTAATCCACCAGTCCTTACCCTCTCACTTGCTCCTCCTACCAATCCTAGACACTGTTGTAGTAATCAAAACTTTCTCCTTATCCATCAAAATTCCATCAGCGTATTGTACCCTTACCAAATCCTTATCTATTCACCAAGTCTTGAATTCCTCCTAGGTGCTGATCTAAATGCCATGCATCAACAATGGAGGTCCAGAGCCACTAATAAACGTAACACTTAGTTCCGAAATTTCCGTATAATTTCTTCTAATACTCCTACTTATTGGACATCATCCTCACCTCCTTGGTTTCTTTATACACACTAGCTTAGAACCTCTTCATCACTTCAAAGTGCGCTTAGGCGACTTTTCCTCTGATCATAGCCCATTAATCCTCACAATATCCCAATCCTCAATAACGAAACCTCCTTCACCATCATTCACCAGACACCCTGTAAACTAGAACCTCTTCTATCTAATCCTAATTGATAATATAGACCTTATATTATCCTAAAAACCTTTTTACTGCCATAATGACACTGTCAATCCATTCACTACTCGAATTCAGCTAGCAGCTCGGAGGTCATACTCACCCCATTTTTCCTGAAATAACACAACAATCCTTTGCTCCTATACCTATTGGTGCTACTCTACTTCAAACGTCACTCCAGAATCCTTTGGCTAAAAATCAGACATCCTGAAATCACTCAACCATTCCTGTAAACTTGTTAAAAATAATCTGGCAAAACCATTAGATCACAATCTTCAACCCACATATTACGTGTGACTACTCTCTCTAATAAGAAGAAAAAAATCTTTAAATGTCCCAATATTTATCACACCGTCAGACGTGATTATGGTTCCCGAGCCACTTCAGATGAGAGCAGAGCATAATTTGCCACCATTCCAAAATCTTCATTCTCTATCCCGAACTCCAACAATACTACTAAAGTCGACGAATTCCTCATTCTTTATCTCCTAAAGCTGTCAACCCCTCTGAAGGCAAATTCCTAATTAAAAACTAAAACCCCGTAAATCCCCAGGGTACAATCTTATCACTTCCCAGATTCTCCAACAACTTCCAAATTAAGCGATTAGATTCCTCGCCTACCTATCAAAATGTATCCTACGCACAGCCCACTTCCCCATAACACTTTATAACTATCCTTTTCCATAAACGAACTAAATCTTACAATAACATTTTATCCTATAGAACAATAACCTATCCTCTTCACAGCTGATATCCCTTCGATTTCTGATATTGTCCTTGCAATATTCTCCATTGATATCACCATCCTATCATCCCACTGCGACCCTGAAATGCTATCCTTAAACTTAAAAAGGTACTTCACCCAGAAAGAGGTATGTTGCAGCAACTAGCGTATGAAGGTCAATGAATCCAAATTTATGCATATCACTCCACCCTCCCCCTGATGTAGATCCTGTCTAACAATTCATTTTATCTTCACACCACTTCCCTCTTCAGATATGATCTTGGTTCCCATCTAGACAAAAGACCTAAATGAGACCCACAAATCAAACTGAAAAACATGAACTTGTGTTATTATACTTCCGAACAAAAATATAAATTTTTCGGATAAAAATATATTTTAGATTTTAAACATAACCTTATATGGATAGGTCTTTTTGGTGATACAAGATCTAAAAATATTACAAAATTTGTTCCAAGATCCTTGCCAATGCACTAGAAGCCAAGGAAATATTGTGCATAACGAATGAATTTTTTTATATTTTCCATGTATATTTGTATTTGTTATATATACTTTTGTATATCTAATGTTTTTTTTTTAAATATCGGTGACCATAATGAGTTCTAATGTATACAAAATTACGAAAATCAACAGTTATTATTTCATATATTTCAAAGTTGTAAACTTGGTTTTAAGAGTAATTTTTTTTTCTACTGATGTCCCATGCTCACAAAGTTCATTTGTAACTCTTCACAATTGTGTGCAAATCCAACTTTGCCGCAACTGATGGAAAGCTAAATTTCCGCTCTTTCACACTAAACTAATAACGACGCAGTAAAAATGTTTTATTGAAATCGATGATCCCACGTGTGTAGCCTCTTCTTGTTAGTTATGTGGTTTATTCCATGTGACTAATAATTTTAACTTTTAATTTAAATTTCATATCCTCACCTCTGTTATTCACGGACGATTTTGATAGTTACACAAGTTACTGAGAGACACTCTCATATTTCAATAGATAACTAAAGCTATTCATCTAGAAAACCTTACTTAAGGTACCTATGGACCTATGGACTTCAATTGAAGGGGGAAGCTAAAATTTTAAACAGTAAACGCGTCCAATCCTTTCACTTCTAAGTCCTTTGATAAATAGTCAATGTCCATAATTACAAACAAGACCCTTAATTATGGTCACCACATCCCTTTTGTTCTTGATTTCACCCCATTAAACTTTTCGAACTTCTAATAAGACATTACTCATCATCCTAACTTCAAGCGCAATCCCTATCCACTTCCATTAATCTTTACAGCCCCTATTACATACCTCGTATTCCAAAGATAGTAAGGTTATCTGCAGGCTGGCTTAATGTTACCTTAATTGTTAAGATGTTAGCTTAGTTCTTGAAAATGTACTTAAATGATATATCCATATTATACATATATTATTTAAGTACATGGTATACAGTTGAGTAATGAGTTATTAACATGTATCTATCATTTTAGTAAATTTAGAACAATCATTCCCATGCAATAAATGAAAAGTGACTTACACCATCTTCATTCTCTCCGGTAAAAATGTTGTTGGTTATCAAGTGATCTAAAGGAACTCATGACTGGTCTACAAAAGCCTTTTAAACTTGATTAAGCGAAATTTATTAAAATCAATTTGTATCTATTTATACAGGGTACACGTTTCAAATAAATGACCTAGAAGGGAGACCTTATTTCGGTCGTATAAAGATGTTATTATTGCCATGTCATTTGTATTGGATTTCGATCAACAGAGCCTCTTGCTATCTCAGTACTCATATGTAAGTTGCCTCAACCCTTTATATAGTTTAGCATTACATGTATGATAAATACATTACATTCAAAATTTGCAAATGGGTTATCACAGTGCCTTATAAATCTTGAGTTTCTAGAACAATTAAATATTTATGTACGTTCTTAATAATTTCATTCTGGCGTTATTTATCAGTAAAATAGGGAATATGGGCTGAAACCTGCTCAACTTTGGAATATTAAAAAAAGGAAAGTTTTATCCCCAGTTCAATTCATATAATAAACATCAGAAATGATCGGAAAGATTTATAAAAATGTCACTGTAATTAAATTTTCTGTTCTTGACCATAAACATGAAGATCAAACCTAAAACGTTCTGGAAAGAAATATTCATTTCCAAACCCTACGATTGTTCAAGAAGTTAATTTAGTCAGCGTCTTAGCTTAGGGTTTTTCTCAACTCTCGAAGCTGAGGGTTCTTCCGGAGAATTTTCCGACCATAGCCAAGCTTCTGACGATATAGAATAAATAATTATGTGCCACAGCCGGACTCGAATCTGAGCCTGGAAAATTGGGAGAGAATGTCTTTACTCACAGTGAAATTGAGTAGGACTCCTCTCAGACTGAACAATAGACGTGACAAATAATTTAGAAGCTTGTTATAAAGTTTGTAAACTGCCTTCCATAAGTAAGGCGCTGTACTAACTCCCAGGACCTGGGTTCGAATTCGGATATGACAGATAATTATTTATTATGATTATTATTTATTGGTTATATAATTATTTATCATTTACTCTGTGAGTTCAGGAGTCCTCCTGAGGTCCACCTACCCTCCTAAAGTAAAATTGTAGAAAAATCTAATGGCTGACTGTGATCATGAAAAACATCACCTCCTTGTTGTAATTGTTATAAAAACATTATTGCCTTAGTAAGTAATGAACTCCTGACCTTTTATGGTTTTTTTTTTTAGTTTTGATTATATCATAATAATGTCTAGCTTAAAATCCATTTTCACAATAAAAGAGCCAATAAGTAAGAAGAATATATGAGTGTTTCTGACGATAATATAGGTACTATGCAACTGGATGTCTTAAGATACGAGACTGTTCAAAAACTCCGTAGATTTGATGAGAGTTATGATTCATAAGACCATATTTTAACTTTAAAACTATTCAGTATAAATTTTAAGCTAGAATCAAAAAAATTTCCCTTGCTTACCCAGCCTAACTAAACAAAAAAAATGGTTTTTCCTCTGACATATGTTGTTGATAAATCATCTATTGTGCCAGTTGATTTGTTTTGATATTTTAGGGCTAGCTATAGGAGGATATTAATTATCCAACTACTAAAATTTCTGACGTGTCTCTGGGTCGTTTTGGATGTGCAAAGAGATAGATGTACATAATAATAATAATAAGAAGAAAGTTACTAACGCAACAAGAAGTCGAAAAAGTAATGTTCCAGTAACAAATGTTTGTTGATAAAAAAAGTTTAAAAATCAGATAATATTTTATTTCTTTTGGGATTAATTTTTCAGTTAATAAAATGATGTAAATTAAATTAATAACTAACTATAAAATTACTAATCAAATCGTAATGTAATGTACCTACTTGAATATTTAATAGAACCAATTACGACAATGCATAATTCTTTTCTTATTCCACTTGTCAGAGGAGATGAACAAGGACTAAGATTTTCCAGTAGCAAATAGGATTTTTGGATCTGGATTTTCCGGGAGAGGAGTTTTATAGGGTAAGGAAACTGTGTTGGAGATCATCTAAAGCCTAATCTTTTTGAAATAGCTGCCAGCCCCAGGAATTTCAATGAGGGATGTGACGACGAACAGTGAGCTACCATGAGTACCCCTGTTGCATTTCTTTTATACATTAACTGTTAGCTAACTAACTTATAATTAAGTATTTACTTTCATATATTAACTATTAGAAATATGTTTTAAAAATGAAATTTATGTTTATAGCATTTCGTGTTTGTTTTTGAAAAAAAAATTCATTAATAAAAATGATTTTAATTTTTAAAAATATGACTACGGAAATAACCCTATCTTGTATTATTATTCGTGCTAAGAGATTGTATGTTATTGCTTATCTGCTTAAACATGTTAGTGGATTGTTTAAATTTAAAGTAAAGAAACTTGGCTAAAATATGAACCCTAATAAAGCAGTTTATGTTCAATTTCCGGAGATACTGTTTTTCCTAAAGCAACATTTTTTCCATATGAAGAAATATGAAGCACCAAATGAAAGGTAAGCGAAAAGTTTAGGTTTTTCTCGTAACCTTAAAAACTTATTTATTGTGTCCTTGTATGGTAGGGGTAAAAAAAAAACCTTTTTTAGGTAGTGTGCATTTTTTTCTTTACATGAAACAACTCAAAAATGAATTTTACATATCATTTTGAAACAGCCACCATTTTCCCCGTTACTATGGTTATTAGTCATTAATTTTGCCCCTCAGATGTATATAGTTTACTTTAAAGTAACTACTTTCAAAAATTGGAATGAAATAATTTTTTTTTTTGTGTTGGGCTGTTGGGATAATTTATTTTCGGGCGGTCGTTTCTTAAGCCTTTTTTAGTTATTCATTTTTTTTTATTCCTAATGTTTTTAGTTTTTCATGCGTTAGAAATTTCTATTTAAAAACATTATTTTTCGTTAGGAAGTGAATAATGTGAATAGGAAGAGTTTGAATGTAAATATGGTCTGTTGGTTTGTGATGTGAATGGAAATACAAAATTGAGCTGTTATACAATACACCATTTTTGATTGAATACATTATAAAAGTTTATAACATCGTCGATTCACATGTTAATTAATAAATAAATATTTCCGTTAGTGAAATACAAAATAGTACAATTTTGTCAATAATGATACGTAAATCAGTTTAAGGCAAAGCTAGACAGGAAAGAAAAGTCTTATTAGGAAAATTATTACAAATGGTCAGATGAGACAACAGTTGAAAAAAAAATGAAAATCCTTCAAAAAAATAAACGATTCGTCAAAACAATTGAAAGGACCACTGACATCCTTTTTTATCATCGAATATAAGATCATAATAATCCTCACACTTGTAATCCTTCATACAAAAAGTGGATACCCCTTTGTCAGCAACAGCTGGTTTCCGAAAGAAGAAGCGAGGCACAGTCTACGCCCCAAGGAGCCGGAAACCAGGCAGAAATGAGGGGGAGAACGAAAACAGTGAAGGGTGGATCCGCAATAAGAATCAGATCGAAGATACGGATATGAAATTGCGGCGGAGAGAAGGAGGGGGCTTTTATACTTTTATTCTCTTTGAATTAAGATGCTCTTTCAATATTTCTGTTCCTTTATGGCTTCCGTTTGTCTCGAATCTAGTATAATGGCTTCTTTTTTTAATGCTTTATACAGGGAGAATCCTATAATATACCTTTCTTTTTTCTCCTCCATTATTCTTTTCACAGTGGCCCCATGAATAGAAACTTTATTAGAAACAGTTTACAAGCCCCAAGGCATACTGCGTTACCACATTTTATTTATTGCTTTTAAAAAACAACCTTGTGAGAAGGTCGATTATTTGCTGTATTTTTTAAACAATTATAAATTTTCCTATAATCGTAAAACAAAATACGTTAATTTTTGCTTCATCTAGAAGAAATTGTAAATTAACTTTTGTGAATGGATTTCTTTCTGTGAATTTTTTCTTAAATGTTTGTAAAAGCTGATGGTATAAACATTACTTTTGTCTCGATTCATATGTCTAATATCGCAGAATTTTCCAACTACTGACTGTATATTTTGTTTTATTTGGAATAACTCCTTAAATATTAAATAAACTAAAATATCACTATGAGAAATGCTGTAGGGTATTTTGATAAACTTTTCTGTCAGCCCTAATAGACATTTGTATGTCAAATTGTTTTTGTGATATTGAACTTTTCTCAAGATATGATTTCTTTCAACTACTGGGTAGTTTCTCTACATCCTGTATTATATCATTATGTCATTATGATCAAATTTACTTGTATTTTTTATACAGTTGTAAATATCAATAAATAAATAGAAAAAAAAAGATATTTGTGATAAAAGAATGGTGTTTGAAAAACTGAAAATATTGAACGAAAAGTGTTTGTTCTATTAGGACTCAAATTTTCTCTATTTTAAAAACATTTTTGATACTTTTTACTCAGTTTTCATGATAAATTATAGCACTAAGTGAGAAATAATATAAAATATTTTTATTTTTTTCCCGTGCTAATTCTTCCAAAATATATAAATTTCATAATACCTTATGGCCAGGTGCATTACTCCCAGATTAGGCTTAGTATGCATCTCATTCTATAACGCTGGAAGAGTTTATGAGCCTGTTGGTCTGTTGTTATGAGTAAGTTTTAGCACTATAGCAAACAATGGACCTTATAAAGTAATTGTTGTTTAATTTAGGAAAATTTAAAAATAATTCTTAAAAATAACAACTAAAAAAACGCGTTCGTTGTTCCAAACTACAATAATTGCCTAAATCTTAATTTTGACAAATCATACTTACATAATTTCTATTACCTCTCAAAGATTTTTCAGCAAAAATTATTCCATATAACAAAAATTTACATCACTTAAACAAGGAAACTGAGAACTACAATATAATATATTAACAATAATTATTTTATAT
>NW_027107227.1:354546-365939 GCF_000696795.3 Halyomorpha halys
TCTGTCACTCAAAGTTATCTGAAAAATAAATAAAACACATCAGTCAAACACTCATTTGAAAGAAAAACTAGAACATGTGAAATCGAAGTAATTAAATAATACAATTGATGAATTTGAAATCTGAAATAAAAATTAGATTAAATAGAATGTATTCCATTTTATGTAATTTAATAATTTCAAGAAATAATATCAAAGCTACTAAAAAAAATAATAAATATGATTGATGATGTTGTTCATTGAAATTTTTTCGAGCAGTTTATGAATTTCTAATGTTTATTATCCAAAGTTTTGTCGTCCCTACATTTAATTAGGGCATGAGCAACTAATAGAACTACGGGAAACAAAGGCCCTAGGAGGGGGCAGGCTGAACCCGATCCTAGGCAACAGGTGCTTCATTATATCCAGTTCACCTTCATTAGTTCTCGTTTACCGGCTTAGGTCATCATGAGTGCTTCTGTAAGCAACGATCTCGGCAAACCTTCCAATCCTATATGCTGGTTCGTTTTTAGTTAATTACTTCCAATAATGAACCTTTATAATGAACTAAGAACAAAAAAAATTCTAGTTTTAGACAAAACAGAACAAATTTATAGGGAATGTTTTCAAGTGGTGTGGTGATGGAACTTGATCATGAATCAAGTGTTCTTTTATTTTGTGAATATTCTTAGCCATAACTTAAATATGTTTTATACAAATACCTTCATTTAACTTTATTCCAAAAGTCCCCGATAGACATAATTTTCATGCAGCCGTGCTACTTAAAAGCGTCTTATACATTACAACAGTTGATTCAAAATCAAGGGGTTATAGTAGTCAAACACTATATGATCATTTGTTTTTTTTGTTCCTCTTGTTAACTTTTTGCTGATAGATTGAAACTAAACTCTTTAATTCATAACTGCATCTAGATTTTATACTTCTGATGAGAAAAAAAAATAGGCATCGGTTACTAAATGCTCACTACATGTAATTATAGTCGTATTAACTAATTACTCCTTTTATCTAATATATCTTTATGTTTTATTTCTTTCATTGTAGGATTTTACTTACATATCTTACACACTTTACAAACTTTCATTCTTTTTGTAACCTTAATCTTAAATTGTTATGTTAAAATATTCATATTATCTTTATTTCTTAGGAATTATAAGACGTTATATTTTGTATATTTAATCCTGACATTTTACTTACATATTTAATTACCTACATATGCGTTTTATTTCCAACATTTTTCATCACTTTATTTTAAATAATTTTTATTTTGTATATATATTTACTATGTATGTAACTAGATTTTCATATGTATTTTATTATTTGTTCTTTTCTTTTACTAAATTGTAATAATACTTTTCTAATAAAGCCTTTATCTTCTTATAATACTAAACACTATTGATGTCTTTCAACACTATTTGAATAGATACATATGGTTAGTTATGTTTATTTTCAAGTCATTCTGTATATTCTTGTATTCATTATGGTTGTTATATTCTTTTTTTGTTGAAAGCTTTCATTTTGTTGAACGCTTGAAATTCTGAACGAAACGTTGGCACGTTTGGATATTTTTGTTCTTCACTAAACGTACCCCTACCCATCTTCTCCTCATGTATGTATGTTTACGTTACGATTATCATTAAGCTATCTGTAACTACTATATATTTATATATAGGAAGGATTTTTTAATGTTGATTAAATATTTTATTTTATCACAAAAGTAAATCTGAAAGTATTTGTATCAAGAGATATTGCAATATTTAAAAAATGCAAAAAAAATATTGGTTTTTCAGAGGTTGAACATTGGCAAACAGTTAATACTGTTAACGTGGCGATTTATTGCAGTGATTAATAGACCCTAATTACCAGGTATTTGTCAAGACATCTGATGGGATTCGGAAGCAATCATTCATTCAAATAAATGACGTGGAGTTGGTGCTTGATTTTCAAAATCGTTTTTTTTTTCATGTTTTTTTACATAATACATCACAATTAATCGTTTTTTATTTTTTTAACACAAATTCATGTTATTTACTAATACTTGGTATTTAGATGAAGCTTGATCTTTAAATGAAGCTTATTTACCATTAGTTCCATGCAATATTTTTTAAAATATTAAACTGTTCTATGAAAATCATTAATTATTAAATGATAAAATGTATCACTTCAATTTTACTTCATTAATTTAAACAAGATACTTAAAGATGGTAGATATAATAATTATTTTTAAAATCCCTAAACGTTGTATTGATTTCGTACAGTTACGATCTTCAAATTTGTCAACATTGTTGTATTTGTATTGTGTGTATTTATGAAATGTAAAACTGGGTGTCGTTGTATTAATAGAGAAAAACTGCAACTCATGCAAAATTGAATATTTTGATCTTTAATTTTCATTCCAATAAGCGTAAATATTATAATTTTTGCACAAACCGCACTAGGATTTGAAATGTGTCTGATTAAAATTTACACTAAAATGAATTATTTCTGATTTATATATATAATCAGTGTTAAAAATAGAAGGAGGAAACATAACCCGGAATGCTTCATTTTATTAAAATTTAATTTTGCTGAACAATCCTTGATGAATGGGCCTTGAAACAAGGTCAAATGTTTTAATTAAATACACACCGTCATTTTTCAGGCAACTGTGATTAAATTCAGTAAACGATCTGTTTGGCGTCAGAGTGACATTTTATTGTAAAAGAATATATTTAGATTTTGAAAAAAAAATATATTATTGACAGGACTTTTTTTGTGGAAACTATAAGCAATTATTTTTTATGTTTACCGATTTACACTTACAAGCATTTTATTCAATCCCAAGACAATCCTCCCCCGCCGGACCCGCCCGCTAAGACCCCGAGCAAGGGCAGTCCTACATCACTTTCGAAATATTAGCTTAATACGGGAAAAGGAAATTTTAAGATTAATTCGAGCTATATTTTAAAAGCCCCTGAAATTGAAAAACGGCATGAAAGAGTAAGAGTCGGATCAAAATAGTATTGCCTTAAAATTTCAAATCTAAATATTAATTTCATTAAAAAAAAAAGTATAACTCACTGAAAATTTCAGGGGAAAATCCCTTTGCATAATTAAATGAGCTGAAAAAGAACTTAAAAATGTTAGAAAATCAACAATTGTCTCACACCATAGACTCTTTCCCACTATAATATCCCAGCGTATAACAATTTGTTTGTGTGTGTATACCTTATATTAATTAATTGTTTAATGTTTTATCATTACCTTGTTTCATAAGTGTGTCACTCCGTTTAGGAAATGTGTTGAGTAAAACAGTCTCACAACTTTAATAAATAACAAACAAATAAATATAAAACAATAATATATTTTACAATTGTGGTACTGCTTTAAGATTCAAGCAATTTTATTTCTGCAACCCGTTCCAAATTTATGCAATTTGAATCATTAGAGAACCTGGAAAATAAATCTCCAACGTTAGTGTACATATTTCTTTTCTACCTAATGGCAACAAAGTAAGTATCATAGAAGATCCCACTTTCGAGTGGTTTATAGAGAAAACAGGCATTAGTTGAAATGAGTTGTTGACGTGGCAGAGGCTTTATTGCGGCTCTGGTAAAGGTGGAGTTGAGAGCCCTCCTTGCAACAAATAAAATGATATTGCGAATATGCCTCCAACGTGCTTCCCAAAATCTAAACCTCCTTTGTATCCTGTTCGAGCCAATATATTCCCATTTACCAAAAGAGTTTATTAGAGCACAAAAGAAAACACTGTTTTGCAAATGAATCAGAAATTCAGAAATACTGTACCACCATACATAGTCACATATACAGGTATGATGGTATGGTGTTCCCAAAAGAAATATCAGTAATTAAGGCGTGTTTAGTTAACAAAAACTGTAGTTCAGTACCACCTACTTCACCTTCCTATCTCAATCTATTGTCGAAATATGATTTTATAAACATATGTAGGTGAACTAATTTTTTTAATTTACTGTGTATAAACTGAATTTGTTTCTATTTTCAGATTTATTGGAACACAATTCACTGCTGGTGCCAAGACTAATTGAATTTATTTGATTTCGGAATTCAATTTGAAACAGACGCTTTAATAGATACCTCTCCCAAATTTTTCAATAAGAAAAATCCTTCATCTCTGAAAAACTTAAATATTCCATCGTGTCTTTACAAATAAATATATATCCGTTCAATCTTATTTGTGCATATGTGGAGCTGCGAATAGCCAAAATACGAAAAAAATTTCATCCGAAAACATTTCTTAAAATTTTAGTACTAATCATGAAACCATACTTTTTTTTAATATTCTAATTATAATTATTCTGAATAATCTTAATGTTTTATATTTTTTAGATCTAGCTAATATAATAGCAAGTAGTAGACCCAGAATAAACTCGTTAGTTACGGAATCCGCATTGCCACAGGTGCATTTAGTTTATGTGGTTAATCTGGAATATCACCCCTACTATTTAGACGACAACTATTAGCTACAAATTATTTTTCCCGGCTATACCTCCAACCCTCGCATCCAACTTATAAGTACATTTTCAATCCTAAATTGTCTAGACAGTTCCGACAGAAGATAAATACAACACTACCTCTCGCTGAACGATTATCGGCCACTGTCACAGAATTAAAAGCAATATCCATCAACATACCACAAAATAACACGCCCTTCTGGACCTACCAATGCCCAAATGTAAATCTCTAACTATCCAAATACCGCAAACAAAATACAACAACGTCAAAATATCAAGAAAAGTTCCGAGAACTGCTACAAACTCTACCAGAACATACCGCTGTATACAGATAGCTCCAAGTCAGATAACGCAACAGGATCTGCCTTTGTGAGACAAAACACAATCCATAAGAGGAAACTGCATCATCTCTCTAATATATATACCGCCGAACTAAATGCCATAGCATCCGCTCAAACTTTTGCATGACAAATATACCAAATGACAATATAGTAATAATATCGGATTCCATTAGCGCTCTTCTATGACTAGATATAATGTATCCAGTTCACCCTCTTGTTCAGCGAATTTATGATTACTTAACAATGCTAAAACAAATAGATAAATCAGTCTACTTTATCTGGGCTCCCGGGCATGTTGGTATTACAGGAAATGAGGTGGCTGACAAAGCTGCAAGAGAAGAATATGTATAAATAATAAACATCATCCACAAATTAACTTCCAAAAAAGCTCCTTGCCATGATCTTATCACAGCCCATATTTTGAAACAGCTCCCTCGTAAAGCTATCCTATTCCTTACCTATATCTCTAATACTACCCTCCGATCCACTTATTTCCCCGACCCTTGGAAAATGTCTATATAGTCTATGAATATTCCTATCGTCGTATTTTCCTCCTGCCCATTATGGGCAAAATCCTAGAAAAACTGTTATTAAAACGTCTCTATCCAATCCGTGTTTCATGTTATTTTAAAACAACAGTTTGGATTTAGAACATCCCATTCTACCATAGAACAGTGTCATCGAGTGGTTGATGTCATATCTTCCACATTGGAGCGCGGAATGTACTGCACGGAAGTCTTTCTCGATGTTAAACAAGCTTTTAATCGAGTCTGGCATCCAGGACTGTTCTATAAACTTCTTAAATTCCTTCCCTCTACTTATTTTCTTTTAATCGGCTTCTACCTCTCTGATAAAACCTTTAAATTAAATCATAGCCTAGCCTACTCATCTCTCTTTTCACAGTCCGCCGGTGTTCCTCATGGTAGTATCTTAGGTTCCATTCTCTATGCTATCTCTATGTTTATACAGCTGATATTGGGATATCCCACCCTGTCCTACACAGTCCTAATAACATACGCTGATGAAACACGTGTACTGTCTGTAAACAATGACGCTACTAATATATCACAAACTCTCCAGAGACACATAATATCCATTGAAGAAACCTGGAGAATCAAAATAAATCCTAACAAAGCACACCAGATCACCTTTACTCTCCGTCGTAAACATTTTCCCTCCTGTCCTACATTATGGTTTTATTTTATATTAAATATTCCACTAACGCTTGTTGAACAGATTCGCTACTTAGGACTCCATCTTGACAAGAGACTTGGAATCCCCATACAAGACCGAAACGACAAGAAACTGCTTGTAGATTTCGATTACTACAACACCAACTTGACTAACGCTCTAAACGTCCCATTCACTCCAAAAAATTATTATATACTATGATAATTAGACTAATTTTGATTAGTGAACATATGGAATTGAGCTCTGGGGCTTTACCACACTATCAAACCGTATTCAATCCTCCGTAAAATCCTTGATGCTTCTTTTTACGCCACAAATAAACTCATCCACAAAGACCTTAACATCTCTTTCGTAGCAGATTTTGCCTGACATAGACATGCATCTTTTCATTCCAAACTCCTTACCCATCCTAACCCATTAGTTCTTAATCTTCTCTTCCTTAACAATCTCTGATAATCCTCCAAGGCGTCAGAAAAGAAGATGGCCACGGGACCTACTAATTTAAATTAATATTTGAAGTACCTCCATAGGGTGGTTCCTTCCCAAAATTCTCAAGTTTTTGAAACATTGCATATATTTACTTATTATATTTTTGTATAGTTGTAAATTGCAATCAATTAAAAAAAATTATAATCTATTAGAATAAAGGAGTACCGTAGTTTCAGTTCTACCGTAAATTCAGACGAAATGAAGATGGTTGGTGGCATGGAAAGTATCGTATTAGTAAGTATTAATAATCGTATTATTAATTTATTATGAATTCCTTAAGAATAATGAAATTGACAATAAAAATTAGGCTTTAGGGTCTTAGAGTAGAAAGAAAGTATAAAAAAATAAGTAAATAAACAGAGAATTAAAAATTAAATAATTCTAAATCAAAATCTAATTTCTCATAGTAATAAATAGAAAAAAAGATAAGATAATTAACAAAAAAAGCAAAATATGTCAACTTCCATTTTTACAAACCAAGGAACTATAAGAACATCCACTTACACAGCAGTAAAGGATAAAATAAAAAATAAAATCATTTACTTATAAAATAGCAAACTTATTAAATAACACCAACACAAACAAGTTAACTTTATTTCATATTAATTGTGCCAACGTTCCGTTCTAAATTCCAGGCCTTCATCGAAGTTGACTGCCACGTGGCCGATCATAAACTTATTTTCATTCCAATAACAGAAAATAAGTTTTATTTTAGTTGAGCTACCACTCATCGCTACCCCATTGGACTCACCCCCGACTACCTGCTTCACATATTTTCAATCATTTTACGAAGACTTATGCAATCCCTATAACACAGCTTATACAGCCATAAAATACTAGCCTATAAAATTTTTCAATTTACTAGGATTTTCGCACCAAGGAATATTGGAACGGCTGAGTTACGACAGGTCCGGAGAAGGCAATCATCAGATGCTATCGAAACAGATGGATGGGACGGCAGCGCTTGTTTTCAAATATATCAGTGGAAGATTTACTTCTTTAAAATTGTTTTTAAATTATAACCAAAAATTTAATCTAATTACTACCTGAAATGCCTGATATTGTATTTATTTTAATCATTTTATGATTTTTCCTTTATTAATTAAATTAATAACATATTTAATAAACTGCTTCAAAAATAACGTATAAAATTTTTTAAAAATAGATATAAAATTAACCCATTGGCCTTCAAAAACATTACATAGACCATACCTACTTCTGTTATAAAACTTTTAAACTTAATATTTTTCTATTTAAAAAAGTTGTCATTACTGACTAAACAAATCAGTTTTTTTTCAACCAATGTTTTTTTTGAAACCAACCGGTTTCAACCAATTAATAATATAATGATTATCTGTCAGCACTAAATAAAACATAATTTATTAGTTGAATTGCAGAGATTGCAACATACGGGTTGTCAAAGTCTTTTGATAAAACTAAACGGGACCACTGGAACCATGTGAAAGGCAGTAGGCTACCTTTTTGTGGTCACGGTCAGCCTTAGGCATTACCAAACTAATTTAATAATATCAACAAGTGTTAAATCACTACAAGGGAGTTCTTGATTTTATAGTAGCCAATGCTACCACATCTGATAAAATATATATTAATTGTTTTTGACAAACCGTTTGGAAAAAAAAAAAAAATCAATTGAAGCATAAAATAAAAATGATAATAAAAGGCTTAAAGTACTACCTATATTTATGGCCAATGATATTTTCCAAAAAATATCAATTATTGTTAATTTTTTTTTTTACTTCAGCTTGAATACAATCCTCCCAACTATGTCTCGGACTTTTACCCGTTGGCTTAACGCTATTTTCTTTCCAGAGATAAATACATAAATATAACTTGTGTAGATGAGAATGTACGAGAGCTTTTCAGAAACTAATTGATATTTTGGCCTATCGTGATGATGGATGAGATGTCTGAATGTTCATACATTCAGTACGCATCCAGCTTTTGTAGCATGAGGGCCGTGCGTTCCTCACTTTGATCTCTGTGAGTTGTCAAAATGTGCCCTGCAATAGAAAATCCACTTGTGAAGTGCGGTCTGTGATTCGGTTTTTGATAGCTCGAAACAACTGCCCAATTGATGTTTACGAGCAGGGGAGTTCCGAAAATCCTGACGGAAGACCATTAGAAACAGAGACTGGCTTCAGCACTGAACTTTCTCCAAGAATATAGCACAAATGGTAAAGCAGTTCTGGATCAAATCGTAAATACGATCGTAAGGACGAGACTTGGGTGATTGGGTGAAGCATGTCAACTGTGAAAGAAAACAGCAGTCGATAGAATGGGCGTTCACATCCAGAAACCACGAAACTGTTTGCAAATCCTGCCAGCAAGAAAGGTCATGGCTGCTGTGTTTTGGGACTCCAAGGGAGTGCTTCTCGTTGATTTTCTGGAACGTGGAGCAACATTCATCTCAGAAAGGTATTGTGAAACACTATGAAAGTTGCGGCGCCCTATATAAAATAAGCGTTGGGGAAAAGTTAGCACCAATGTGTAGTTTTTCACGACAACGCACGGCCAATCGTACCCGGGCACTCTCGGATGGTTATTGGATGGGAAGTGTTTGACCATCCACCGGATTTGGCGCCAACAAAAATATAAAAATAAAATAAAAAATACATTGTTTCCGGTTTTTATTTTATAAAATGGTTTATAGTGATCTAACATGTTACATTTTTTGTTTTAAAAAAATAATTTTTACAATAGATGATTCTCAAAATACATATTTTCATACTATTCTATTTTTTTCGAATAATTCTTATAGAAGGTAGGATTAATCAACTTTGGTCATGGTTCCTTTGGACCCACACCTTCATCCTTTAAGAGTGCCGCTCCTTTCCCTGACTCCGTTTCCTTCCACGTTTTTATTTTATCCTTTCCCGAAAATCTGCTTCTTACATAGTTTTTCGAAATAGTGTCATTTTCCACTTCTCGAAACCAAGTGTGTTTGGATTTGTAATTTCTTAATAGGCCAAAGAGCTGATTTGCTTATCTATCCTTATCCATTCTATGAATATGTCCATGAAACTGTAGTCTTCGATTCTTCATAACATCTGTCACGATTTCAATTTTTAAATATAGTTCTTCATTGAGCCTCATTTTAAATTCAAAATCATTGTTGTTTTAGGCCCGAAAATCTTCCTCAAGATTCTCCTTTAACTTCTTTCCAATTTTTCCAGATCCCCAATTCTATTTAGTTTAAGTGTTTCCGATGCATAGAGTATTTTGGGTCTAGCTACTGTATGAAAATGTCGCAATTACGGGTTCTATGATATAGATTTATTGTGATGTAATACAATCCTTCCATTCCTCGTACTCTATTGTCTGACTTTTTATTTATTATTTAATAATTATTAAATTATTTCATATTCTCTAATGTCCAACTATATCTTTAATTATTCTTTGTGGTTTTTTTTTTATGCAACTACTATTTTGATTTTTTTTTTCTTAGTCCTAATGGAATCCTAAAACCAAAATGTCGGCCCACTTTAAAAATAACTTTATACTTATCTGTAAGTTTTGGTTCTTGACTTCTTACCTACTCTTCTCTCCCCCATCTCCTTGGGAGATTTGGAGGATACTTAATTGATATCTACGGTAACCAATATTTCCACCATTAAAATACTTACTAATGAACATAAAAAAAGAATTTATTGAAAAGAATTTTCTATATTAATGCAGATATAACATGAACATAACATCTATGAAAATAAATTATAGAACGTGTTTCTAAGCCGTATACAGTAGAAAACCAAGGTATTAACATTCCGACGCTAATGTTCAAAGTTAGCATGCTATATCACAATCGACAGCCGACGTATCAGGAATATACAGTTCAATATCGCACATTACAAAGTGGCCATAACATAAATATAAAGTTATCATGACTTATGGCCCCACAACGAATGTCGTATCCATCTCTATGACAGGGACCACGTATACAATGATTAATTGAGTGCACACAACGCAATTACTTGTACAATAATTATTAGACTGGTATCATCCATATTGCCCTGTCAAGTACTTCTAATTATTATACCTAAAAGAAAAAAATCTGGAGTGCGCATCACACAATATTCACTAACCAACTTTAGATAAAATTAATCCTTGTACATATTAAAAGAGCTATTTTATATTTTATATTATGATTATCTGTAATAATCTTACTTTTTACTTCTCTTAATAATGTTTATATATATACACAATCTAGAGAAATTAAAAATCCAATCAATTCAATGAAAAATAGATTAGAACCATTATATGATGAGGATCGCGAAGATATAGGTAGGAATATGGGATATTTGATTGCAAAATAAGTTCGTAGCGTTTTTATTGGCGATTTCAATAAAAACTTCAGATTTTTGTAAATATTTTTACTCAATCATATATGACCAATTATGATCTATTACATATTGCCATCTTTCAGGTAATTTTTTATTTCCATCCTCCCAGATTTTTTCAGATTTTTGCACAATGAACTCCTCATTGTGTGTTTTGCAGGCCTCGAGCGAATTAAAGTGTTTCCCGTTAAGAGAGTTTTGAAGAGTCCGAAATAAGTTAAAATCTGTTGGGATAAGGTCTGGTGAATAGGGTGGGTGGTGGATCACATCCCAGCCAAACTCCCATAATTTCTGCCGGGTCTGCAAAGACACGTGAGGACAAAATGTCATTGCAATTAGCCAATGCTAGACGCTTTTGCTCAACCGCTGCCTTTAATTGTTCCAACTGGACACAACTACTCTGGATGTTGTAGAGTGAGGGTTGTCCACAGACACCCTTCAACAGCAAGGTCACAACCAATGCTTGAATTCTCTAGCACCAATCTTATTTAATTTAGTACTTGAATACGTTATTAGATACATGATGCATACCGAAAAGGGTTAACTACAGG
>NW_027107227.1:367759-368390 GCF_000696795.3 Halyomorpha halys
GTTCTTGACTTCTTACCTACTCTTCTCTCCCCCATCTCCTTGGGAGATTTGGAGGATACTTAATTGATATCTACGGTAACCAATATTTCCACCATTAAAATACTTACTAATGAACATAAAAAAAGAATTTATTGAAAAGAATTTTCTATATTAATGCAGATATAACATGAACATAACATCTATGAAAATAAATTATAGAACGTGTTTCTAAGCCGTATACAGTAGAAAACCAAGGTATTAACATTCCGACGCTAATGTTCAAAGTTAGCATGCTATATCACAATCGACAGCCGACGTATCAGGAATATACAGTTCAATATCGCACATTACAAAGTGGCCATAACATAAATATAAAGTTATCATGACTTATGGCCCCACAACGAATGTCGTATCCATCTCTATGACAGGGACCACGTATACAATGATTAATTCAGTGCACACAACGCAATTACTTGTACAATAATTATTAGACTGGTATCATCCATATTGCCCTGTCAAGTACTTCTAATTATTATACCTAAAAGAAAAAAATCTGGAGTGCGCATCACACAATATTCACTAACCAACTTTAGATAAAATTAATCCTTGTACATATTAAAAGAGCTATTTTATATTTTATATTATGATTATC
>NW_027107227.1:369751-373575 GCF_000696795.3 Halyomorpha halys
GATACTACCTTCAGGAACACGAGCGTACTAAGAGAAGAGGAATGGAGAAGAACCATTCTGGTTTACTTTGAATAATCTATCAGAGAGAAAGGAACGAATGATGAGAAAATGACCGTTTGTCTAGTAAGTGCTGTAATAGTCGGAATCGACGAGCTGTTTCCTGTCTTTTCAGTCTTGTATGAGGATTCCATGTCAGTTGTTCGTCCAGATTTAGTCCTAAGTAACGGATCTGTTCAACAGGAATAAGTGGGGTATTATTAAAAGATACTGTAGGGCAAGACGAAGGTTTACGATGGGTTGGGATATCAGCTGTAAAAACTTTATAAATGATAGGACCAAGGATGCTACTCTGATGTACACCAGCAGACTGAGGAAACAGGGATGTATAAGCGCTGTTGTGGTTTACATGAAATGACCTGTCTGAGAGATAAGAACGGATAATGAGATAATATGTAAGGGGTAGGAATTGACGGATCTTGTATAGCAGTTCTGGGTGCCAGGCTCGATCAAATCCCTTTATTTAAATACGAAATTAGTAATTTAATATTACAAGTGATAGTGACAATTTTGACTTATATATTAGAATAAATAAGGAGATAAGATTAATTTATATTATATGAAACCATAGGAAAAATTGAATTTATGTTGTTGAATTATTATTGTGTTGTACGCAAAATATGAAATTCGGGATTTTAAATTGTAGTGTACCTGATGATGTGCCGAATGCCCCAAAACATTTTATTTGACTAACTAAAATATAATAAAAGAAATGTATTACAGAAGAGTTATTCACTTCAGCTCATTATAAAATCGATTATTGTTCAAATTATTATTAGAAAATATTAAACAGGAAAGTCACAAAATAAGAAATGCTAGCTGGCTTTTAGACCAAGCACTGAGTGTTGATACTGCATTGAGTGGCATCAACCTCGGCCAATATCGGTTATAATGCTCAACAATAGTTCCTGATGGAATGTTGGTATAGCTATTGGATCCAACATTATAACAGAGCTTGTCCATTGGCCTAGATGAGTACCTGTTGTGTTCTAACTGTTGACTCCACCTCTCCCATCCATTGAATATCTCAATAGAGCTCCTCTTAGGAAACATTATGAATTGTTTTAATGTTAATTGCAATCATTAAAACGTTTTATAGAAGTATAAATAATCCATTAGATAAATCAAAAATTTCAATAAAATACGAGATTTTAAGTTATTGATCAATTCCTTATTTATAAAATTATAGAATTTAAATTAATATGAAATCATTATTTTAATTGTATAAAGTACCAATCCAGACTCGAAGAAGGTGTCACCGTGAGACTGAACTCTCAGCAACTAGAATTATTAGCATTTGTACATGTTTAAAATTTTAAAACATGTTAATTTTAGTTTTATTTGAAAGAAAATTTATCTTGAACTGTAATTTCATCAAATAACTAAACAGATTCTTTTTTTTTTGGATCATAACGAAACGTTTAGCACACAAAGTTTTCCTTTTTTAAAATAAAAAATCCATAATTTGATTTTCAGTCTTCCAAGACCATTTAAGTAACTTTGAAACAGAAGGAATTGTTTAAATCCCAGAAAATACGGCATGGTTTAACAGTTGATTCATTGCAAATGATCTGTATCGAAAACAGTATGTCAACGTAATGAACTAAATCATTTCAGTAGTAAATTTTCAAAATAATTGAGGAACTCTATTTCTAACAGAACTAGAAGTAGTTTCCTCGGCCAGGTAAAGAAACCTGAATCAAAATAACGGATTGTTGTGGAAAATACAATTTAGTTCTTAAGTTTAATTGATTACCCACTGCTTTCGGACGCTAATTGTAACATAAACTAAGCAATCGTTTGCTTCAAACCAAGCCGGATCGGAAAATCACCAATATCAAATCGTTTTTAAAATTGTATTTTCTATAGGAAAACATCATAAAACAAACCATCTTCTTTAAGAAATCCCAGAAGTGAGCTGTTACTGAATTGGCGAAAGTGAGAAAATTATCAGTACTCTCAAAAGTATACTACAAAGCCACAGTTAAAACCCAGCGAAAATAAAAAAAAATTGTAGAAGTCATGAGTAGTGAACATGCATAGTGGAATACATTTTATATACCTGTCTGTATTATTTGTAAAAATACTTGGCTGTGAATGTTTATATAGTAAATAAAAGAAATTCCCAGAAAGAAATATCTCTGTTGAAGAAGACCTCTTCTCCTTATCCTACACACAATAAAACCCCTTCCTTCTAGTTTATAAAAAAACTACCATGAGAGGAATATGAAGACGGAGGCCCTCACGCGATCTACGGAAAGAACGGCGTTACAAGTGGTTGGCACGAAAGGAGAGAGAGATAAGGATGAAAATATGGCGCACATTTCAAGGCAACATAAAGTAATTTTTTATAGCCGAATCCCATCTTAGCGGTGACATCAACCTTTATATCTCAACGTAACAGAGAAAAATAAATTTTACAAAGTCATAGTTTTACAATATAGCGATGTTCGCTATCTCACGTGTTAAAAACGTTCATGAAATTTTAGCAATAATGGTTTCATCACTACATGTAACATTTGGTTTCTTAAGTAAATTTCATAATTTTCAAAGTTAGATTTCATTAACTTGTGTATGTATAAAAGGTGCATTTAAAATTTATTTATTCTACAAAAGCATCTACACATGGATGACAATTACATCATCGGTTTGGATTTTAACGATGTGGTTAATTTTTAACTTAAAACAATACTTACTTTATTTTAAATGTAATTTTTCTTGAATCACCTACATAGGATGGTACAGCTTAGGATTTTTTATTATTTTTTTATATTACTTTATTACATCATAAAGTATCCGTAACTTCAAGAGCTGAATCTAGCCTATTGCTTATGTTCCAGCCCCCCATGAATCGTTCAGTGCTTTGCAGTCCAATAGAGAAGGAACGGTGTGCTCTAGTATCAGAGATATCTTTAATTTAATAAGTTGGTTGTCAGTTTATCGAGGATAAATTAACAAAGACAAAACACACTTTTCAGAAAATGTCTAGTTTACTCTGGTAGTAGTGATGCGGTCGAGAGTCCTGCGCTGTCCTCCACAAGTGGGGGGGGGGAGAGCTGGAATGTAAATAGGATTGATTATGTTTAAGATTTTATTTATTTATTTTTTTTTATTTATTTATTATTATTTTTTTCTCTTTCTCTTCTATTTCTTATTTTTCTATCTTAATTTATATATTTATAAATATGGTGTGAATGAGCTCGACCATCCATATTAACATTGTCGAAAAACGGAATGTAATATTACAAAATAAAAATTGAGAAAAAATATTATACTATGCTGTAATTTAGTTTCATCCAACTTAAAAACATATTTAATTATCACTTTCTATTCTACAAAAAATGCATGAACTTTTACATTGCTCTTGGGGTCTATTATAAACTTTATTAATACTACCCATTATTACGGACACACTATAAAAACGTAAATATATTAGTATAGTATGAAAATAATCTTTTCAACATGATCTTATTAAATTATATGAAATTACAATATTTAATGACGCTTTTAATGCAATAATATATAGAACAGTTGAACAATATTTATGAGCTAATGATAAAAAAATAACAATAGGCAAAAAAGTTTAATGAAGCAAATATCGTTTGTCGTTTCACACTTTGTTGTATGCACTTAATATGTTTTAGATATTAATTTTGGGAAGACCAGGTTCCATACAGACACCACTATCATCCATCGTCTGCCTTTCTCAACTGAACTCCCAAATAACTAAACCTACCTTTGCCGTTTCCAAGTCAGTCCTCTCACCT
>NW_027107227.1:374112-376797 GCF_000696795.3 Halyomorpha halys
TTTATTCGGAATCATATTTTGAACAAATAGGTAGATGAAATCTTCATCTATTTTTGATTGAAAAATACATTTATAATTTTAAATACAAATACATCCTCCTGCAACATATACATAAATTTATGATTTTATATTTTTTAAAGAGTTTTCCTCATTCTAATATCTAAATATATATCACCAATTCATAATAAAATACACTAATAAATGTAGAATGTTTTTAACAGGAATAACTTATGAGGAAATAACTCATAGGTATAGCATTCTAATTAAACTATAATATATGTAGATATGTATTTTTTTGATACTTATTTTGTAAGCAGTTGCTTCTGAGAGTTTAATCTTAGTGGATAAATATTAATAAATTTGAGTAAATAAAAAAATAATTCAATATACTCTCTACAGAAAAAAAAAGAAAAGAAAAGAAGAAGAAAAGAAATACAAAGATTGCATAAATTATAATTACTATTAAACGACATACAATAAAATTAATTAAAAACGTATAAATCAAAAATAATGTTTGGCAGTAAGTTTGAGAACTTTTTAATTTATTTTAAAATAAGACGAAATTTCTGGTTAGCAGAAGAATAGATAAAAAGTATGAGTAACATATTTCCAACTTAAAATGGCCGCATAGCTATGACAGACGGCTGTCTGAAAAGTTTTTCTAAATGAAAATTAAAAAAGAAAATAGAAAGCATAATTCCAACAACCTAATTTAATAGCAGTAGAGGAACTCTTCACGAAGAAAAATAAACTCATGGAAATAAACATAAAAACGTGCAAAGCCAATGAAATAACAAAATATATTTACATTACTTGTCGGTATCGTTTTGAGCACCATAGTATTTTCCTTTCATTTTTTTATGGTATTGACCGAAAAATGAGACATTATTTGACTTATTTTTAGTTATATTTATATCATAATCTACACAAATTATTCATACTTACCATTTGTTTGTTACTTAAGGACTTAATCTGCGTCATTTTGTTTTCTAAATACTTAAAGTTTTTCTTTTTATAATAAAAATCTGTCTAGCAAGATTATGGAAATTCTGCTCTCCCTTTATGTTACAATGACTAATATATATATATGACATTTCATATTGATAATAAAAAATTAAAATGGTGTATAAACAACTGAATCTACATATAAACCATGTTCATGAACAGTATAATTTGTAATATTTTGGTAATTATTCTTAAGACGGCTTAAATTAGTTTACTATAACTTGGAGAGATATATACGAGAGACCAAGCAACAGGTAGGTAATTATCAAGTTTTCAAAGGGTTCCAATTGATGGAGTTTGTATTCGTGTCCGAAAACGGTTTAAAGCTCACTACTTAACATACACGTGTAATATATAGCTTATCAAACTTCCAGTTAAGTGGACAGGTAAACTTTCGAAATGACATACGAATATTATGTATATCGAAATGTCATTATCTAAATTTAGGGATATCGTTATTCATTGAAGATTAAAAAAAAATCATTAGAAATTAACACTAATGGTGAAAATTATCTTGAATATCATGACTCAATTATTAGTTAGTTATTAAGTTATTGTTCGTTTGGGCTCTTGAGTTTAAATATTTTTATTTTTATTTCGAAGATCTTTTTATTTTTTTTTATAGATTTTGAAATTTTTAACTTTAAAATAGCTCAAAGCTCAAATTTAGTATTTAAGTTTTGTTTCATAGATTATTTTTGTTTAAAAACATTAATACCAATTTTATCGTTATTATTTTTACAAATTGCACTAATTACAAATCGTAGTAGATCTGACAATATAAAACCCGAAAAATATCGTTGCTTCTCATTTCCAAATATTTTCTTTATAAATTAATATTACTTTTGATCCATCACTTAACCGCAAGAGTAATGGAAACTTTGTTGGGATTTATCGTGGAATCTCTCAAAATACTGTCACTCCTTCGTGATCCTTTGCTTTAAAAGACCAATTTATAATATTGTTGATGAATTTTTATGTCGCATAACAGTACTTACTGTTTCACTAATTATGCAACTGCATCTTTTAATATATGATTTCTTCATTATGATAGTATTGTTAAGTGATTAAATAAGCCTTATTTGAATTTTTTGTACTACATTGCGATTCGTCCGACTGTATGCCGGTAAATATTATGTGGTGCACTGATGATCATCTGACTGCACAGGTGCGACCTTTGATGCGGGATACGGGCAGCAATGGGTGTCCTTTCAAGCCTTTCAGCTCATCCTAGAATTAATAGTTTATCGATAAATTAATTAACTAATGTATAAATTTAATTATAAAAACTAATTACATTAATGCCAAACGTGTTACAATTATCTCAAATCTAACATGTTCTATAGACACATATGATTATAATGAGCCAAAGGTAGTGGTGGAACCTAATGTTTACATCTTTAAATATTCAGATGTAGCAGTACCTATTGCCCTAATTGAAGGCTTACGATTCAACAGAAGTTAGACTGATAATGCATGTGATTTAGTTCATTAGTACTAACATACTTTTTATTTTTAATTAGAGAGTAAAAATTAAACAAATTTGATAAAAAAGACATCTGGGACACTAAAATAACCAAAAAAAGTACTGTAATTACTTATTCTCATAATATAATTTGTTTAAATATATTTAAAAAATTACTATGTCAAAACAATAACAGCTGTTCTATAGAGAGATAT
>NW_027107227.1:377219-382505 GCF_000696795.3 Halyomorpha halys
TATCATATTATATATTTATATCAAATGATAATATAAATTTGAAATATAATAATACATTATGAGATATTAATTTTCATAAATCTGTCATTATTTAATTATGCCTGGATCAGCACCTGTTAATCTCTATCCAGTAAAACCTTAATCCCATAAAGATAAGATAATAGGGCCTGGTTATTACATCGATACACGCCAGATGGATTTAAATTAAATAGAACTCCATTAATACTAATATAAAATAAAAATTAAATAAATTACATTGATTGAATTTTTTCGAACAAATGATAAGCTAGCTACTGACATTCAGACAGCCCACATTAAATAAGCACTTTACGAACAAGCTTAAATTATTACTGAATAAAAAATAAACAAAGAGGAACGTATAATTGGTTAGAAATACTTCTCATAATTAAATAAAAGCAATTATATTTTGAAATATACTGTATACTACTTCGTTTATCTATAGTGTATTATAAGAAAACAAAATTTGGAAGTTATGAGAATAAATGAATAAGCAATGCATTACAGAATTAAAAATAATCTTTTTTTTTTAAAAAAAGAAGTGTGTTTAGATCTAAATCCTATCCCTAACCTTTATCATATTATTTGGGACCAGCCTTGCGTTTAAAAAATAATTTATATAATACGCTGCTGACAGAACATGTAGGTTCAGTGCGTTCTATAAAAACTAAATCGGATGTATCATATTTTATTGACCATAAACATTTAAGTTCAATGTGAAGGGATTAATGGGATTTATATTGTCTGTTATTTTCAGAGAAACATTTAAAAAATTTATGATCCATAAACAACTCTGAACGTCATTATGTGGGATATGAGGATGGAAATAGCCACACTGATGAAGGTATCAGAGAAGCAATAAAGTAAGGAGAAAAACTTGAAAAAGAACATAAATATCAAAATGGACTATAAAACGTGCTTAGATTTAGATGGTTTCAAATAATCGAATAACTATCATTTCCTCTAACAACATGTTTAAAGGAATATATTTAAAGACATATCATTTATTTATTGTAAATTACTACATTAGCAACAAACTTATGTTGCGTTTTCTCTGAGGGATATTTTCTCGGGGAATTATTATTCATTTATTTTTTTAATCAGCCAAAGGTTTTAGTTCTATTTTTATTTAATGATTTTGCGATATCCTGTTATAGATCACCAAGCTTGTTTTTCAATTCATTTCTGGACTTCATCTGATAGGACCAAAATTCTTATTACAAATTCATTCTTGAAACATACACACGACGGTTATTAATATTTCAAACAAAATTAGTTTCTTTTTTTCATAAAGTGACTTATAAAGGAACAATCCCAGTTAAATATTAAAAGAAAAACATTTAATCTAAAACGGCATTGCAGTATAAATCTAAATCATGTTTTAGATTTATAATTAATATTATAACAGAATTCATTCTAAATATGAAAATCTATTAACGATAAAACTAATTCTATAAAATTTTATGAAGTATTCGATAGTCTTTAACTAAATGATAATTAAATTTATAATTATGTTTTAATGAGTATTTCACTTCTTTAAAATGAGAAACTTTTAGATTACTTGATTTTTATGCTTCTTTTTGTGTATAAAATCAAGTGTTATGTCTTATTAAATTCAGTATATTTTTCAAATGTTCTTTTTAACATCACATCTGTTAACTTAAGTTTTTGTTTTACTACTTTTTTATATAGTTATTAGTTTCCCTGAAAATGAAACCTCGAGCCGTATTAACTTCGATTTTATACAATATTTTTCGTACTATTTTGATTCTCATGGAATAACCGGGACCTGCACTGCAAAATCATACACGAATTTCATATTGGAATATTCACCATTAGTATAATTGACAAAATGATCGAAACTTTGAGAAAGCGTCAAAGAAATTAATAAATGTTATTGAGACTTGCCAGTGCTCATTCTAAATAGTATTAGTTCTTCCATTACCAATATTTTGTGTACATTTGGGAAAACAAGATCACGTTAGTATTTTAACTCGTCAATTAGCTATCTACTAAACAAAAATGTAATGGATATACCTTCACCGGAATGTTTTTCTTGTTTTGAGTGCCTTAATTCATATTTTCAGTTAGGACACTTAATTCTGAAACACCTTGCAGAAGTACAAAAAAAAATAAATAGAAGTCAGAACTAATTGATAATTTGATGGATTTCCTGCGGAACAGTGAATACATTTATGGGAGGATACCAGTAGATCAGACCTACATGTATGTTGGGGCTAATTGGAGACGGTCGGTTAGGAATATTGGCACCGATTCCTAATATTCACTGATGCGTATTAATACATGAATTATTACAGGTCTCCGAGGCAGCCAGGATTCATAATTTCATTCAATTAAAATCTTTCATTTGAATTGAATTAATAATTAGAAGAGAAAATTTGGAAAAGGAGGTGGAGCGTTCGTTAATCCTAATAATTATGCACAGATATATAAGGTTTTGGAAAGTTTCATGAGATTAATTTTTATTATAACAATGGTAAAGGCATCCACTCAATTTTAGTGTAAAAATTTTACCTCATAAAATTTTTGATTTTGTTTAAAACAATATAAATTGATGTTGTATAATTTATGCCATATTTAATATAAAACATTTCTAATTCATCAACATTTCAGTCGAGAGCGCACTTAAACTATATACTTTAAGTGCGCTCTCGACTGAAATGTTTTTGTACAAAAAAGGTCAGGTTAATAATAACAAGTTCATTTTAACGGCAAAAAGACGGCTTATAGACTTTTTATGTGAGGAAGTAATCAAGCCTGGATTTTGCTTAACCATCAGGCAATTCCCCTAACATATTGAAGGGTCGGACCGCTTTATAAGAAAAAACTCAAGAAAAAAACGCTGTGCAAATCATATTTTTTTAAAAAATCCTAAAGTAATCAATATGACCAGTAAACTAGTTTGCGACATCCAAATCTTTGTAGAATCTAAATAAAAGCGAAAAAAAACAACAACATAAAAATGTTCGCTATATGATAGAAATTATAAACCTTACTTCCTAGTGATTATGAATCTAATACAAGAAAAACAAATTAAAATCTGGGTCGTGTACGTGTCATTACAAATTTTGTCAGGGAAATAGTTGAAATCGAATGTGAACGAACAACGATTTTTACCAATTTTTTTGTCTATTGCGAAAAAGAAAGAATTACCAATTACGGGCTGATTTCAACAAAGGAAAGAAAAATTTAGGCCGAGTTGGTAAAACTAAGTAGTTTTTCGACCGTAATTTCCACCATAGGCACAAGTTGTGCTTCTGGATATTACGATGGAATATGTTGCGAATTTACGTTGGAATCTGTTACGAATTTCTTTATACGCATTTAAAAGCAAAAATCATTCAATTTCAATCGATTTTTTACTAATGGCAGTTTATATAGCTTTTTTGCATCGCTACTTGACGCCATAGTTATGAAATTCAAATTTATTTCAGTCTCTCCCCCAAAGAAAATAAAACCAAAATTAACTCGCCGAATGAGGTGCTGTAAATTAGAATATGATAAAAATAAAAATATAAACTATAGCAAAATTAAAATCAAACCTCGTTTCAATAAAACTTATACAACTGGCTGAGGATTGTTCAAGGCAAAAGATTGACAATAATTTTAAATCACAACTCGTAAAAAATAGTGTGGAAATGGGATAATTAAAATTTTATCAAATCTACTTCACCCTTCTCGTAATCCTTTTCCTCCCTTAATAGGGCACAGCGTCCGGTAATTCCAGCCCTTTTGGTCAGCATCCGTCCAGGTGCCTCCTGCAGTTCACCAGCCTAGTCCAGGTTTCCTGGTCTCAGCTTGGGCCAACTCCACTACTGCTTCCACAGAACCAGATCTACGACCGAACCCTGCGGACATCGTCTCTTTTTCTCTCAACCTCCCAGTAGTTATCTCTTTTTATGACACAGTAGTTATTGACATAACTACCTACGCGGAAGTATAGATTGCTGGAGGTATTGAGCTCTTACCAAAAAGCTCAGCACAACCGCTGGGGTACACGGGGCCAAGGTCTGACGATCACGTGCTCCAGGACCTTACTAGCTACTGGGAGGAGAAATATAGGTCGGTAGGCTTTTTCCTTATATTTGCAATGGCGTTTCCTTATATTTGCAACGTACCTTGTAGTCCAGACTCAAGTTGCTTGGAAAGTGTCTCTTATCGAAATACTCCTTAAATATCTCATCAGAGCGGACGTCCACTATGGGGCCAGACATACTCTCACCCTTCGGCTTTGGTGGGTAATACTTGCCGCTTCTCTACCCATTCTCGCAAACTTATGACCTGTCAAGTAGTAATCCTTTAATGATACTCCTCTTATCCCTGTCGAACAGATCCGTTACCTAGGAACAACTTTTGACAAACATGTTCTGTATGCAGCTCTTTCGCTTCTTTATTGATTATGTTTTTGGCCTCTCACGTGGTCTTTTGTCAAAATTTCCTCACTTGTTAGAGGGGGAAAAATTGGCCATTAACTTCTACCATGGGTTGTGACGAACTTTTCTGAAATGAAATCTAAACGGAATGTCCTATATTATCTTCAAATCTCACTGCGTTTCCAAAACTTGTTTATCATCTGCGCAGAGACAAATTCAATGCTATTTGTTAATTCTGCGTTTATATATAATAGTATACTTCATATTTGTAGCTGTATTTAATGTACCTAACAGTAACAGAAGAAACTGTCCTACAGAATTTCTGTAAATGTTTGTAGTACGTATATATCAATGAGTTTAATATATCAATCATTTAAAAAAATAATAATAAATTATTATTGATTACTAATACAATTTAAAGGAGAATGATGTGTTGATATTTAGGAAGGGGAAACGAAAATCAAGAACGAGAAGCTGATAGCTATTAAAAGGCTAAGGAAATTTGTAAATGTAAATTATTACAAACCCTGTTTTATTAATTTCAACACAATAATTATGTAATGGTTAGGTAGATTGCCAGTAAATTTTACTTTATCGGTTGATTATTTCAAACCAATTTCTATTTCAATGCAAGCACAACTTCAATGCATTGTCTGAATTACAACGTGTCTTCTGAGTTTTAATGATAACATAGTATTGAAATAAAATACTTGTCCAAATGAGGAAGTTAGTGTGGACTTAAGTATTTTATTTTAAAAATAAACTCTTCTTAAAAACTAAAATTTTATTTTTAAAATCAAGTTTTACCTATTACTGGAAAACTGATAAATCCAATCCGTTGTGACTGACCTGCTGAAGGTGCTGTCTCTTTACT
>NW_027107227.1:383165-385199 GCF_000696795.3 Halyomorpha halys
TTCAAATCAAACAAATGTTTAATTTATTTTCGTCATTTCACTGAGAGAAAACTTTAATTTCCAATGGAGTTAAAACATTAACACGAGCTAGATATTTACACATCTTCGAAAAAATTTTAAACGAAGTCTCTCTTGGACCAACACGACAGAAAACAAATTAAATGAAATTAAGAGTACAGTACTTCCATAAAAGAAATCAATCCAAAGCTGCAGATGGCTGGAAGTATTACTTACTAGGTTACGAAGTGGACACACTCGACTAACCCAAGAACACTTACTGTCAGTAACATCAATACCAACATGTAGACAGTGTAACGTATTTCTACATTTTATAGGTTTGAAGGCTATAAAAGTTACTGGAATATATTTGAAATATTTTCAATTCGTTGCATTTTATCTCAAGTTTAAATAGACATAGTAGGGTCCTACATTTTCTGTTTGGTTTATTTTAACGACCTTAAATTTGAAAGTTGGTAAAGTTGTTTATTTGGAACACAATATTTTACATATTAAGTCAAATTTACATTTTCGTTATTTTAAAAAGTAAAGAAGCCTCTTGCTATGGATACATTTTGTACGAGGGTAATATTTTGAGGGTTCAGCAAACATTAATGTATTCTATGTGATGCTTATGAACCTCTTTAGATATTACATATACCACGATCAAAAAGACTATTCTATTAAGAATTGCCAATCGATGTCCGACAAACCGCTTAAAAGCCTCCGTTATCTAGATAAAATAGAATATGTGATATGCACTTCAATAAGTAAACGGTTGAAGAAAAATTTAGGAACAAGAATATATTTTTAATAAATTCTAAATTTGTTTTATATATATCAAATTACGTTAGATTTTCAAGATTAGATTATATTTATAACATATATTGTGGTTCGTTGGCATTACATGGTCATTACTACTGAAAAAATATATGAAGTGGAACTAAACTGTGTCAAATAATATTTCAAACAATTTAAAACCACAGATTAATTATTTCTACAGTAAAAACAAAAAATCCCATTTTAAAAAATAGTCACCCATCGCCACAATTTTTTTAATTTTTTATTTCTGACTAAAAATAGCTGATGAGAGGGTCCCGATTTATATTTTAACTACTAAACGAAATATTTAAATATGAAATTGACTAATAATAAAAATGAAAAAATTCACTGTTCAAAATATGCAGTTGCACAAACATTTCTTTTAGATTATAAAAATGGTATTGAAAACATTTATTTGTTCCATTTTATTTCAACTATAGCTGAACCACAATCAACGCAAAAAACATTAATGGATTCCTAATTAAAAAAAAAATTAGTCAAAGCAGTTTTAATGAAATGTTTACACCATACATAAGAATCAACTTATTAAAAATTAACCGATCAAAAAAAATAAAAAGAAACCGAGTCATTTTTGGTAGGGAAATATATTATATTTCTATTTGTATATTTTTATATATATAGTAATTATATTTAAATGTAATTTTATCTGTAATTACTGAAAAATTGTAATTCCTGTAACGGATTATTACATACCAATACTGATTGTATAAAAATTAAAAATTGCATGTCTGAATTCTGGGGTGTCCCAAGCGTATTCTAGGGCTGCAGGAAGCGTTTTCAAAGCATTGGAAAAAGAAAATCAACAAAGGTGCCTTAGTGAAAACATTTTGGGGAGACAATTCTAGGCAAGATTTACGTACATTTAACACCAATAGTTTAAAAGAAACAAGTCAAACAGTACATTACTCTTAATACAATAGGTTTAGTTTTTAATAAGTATTGTTTAATATTTTTTTTAATCTTATTTCTGTTTCTAAAATGTGGATTAAGTTAAATTTACATAATCTGATTTTTGCGGTTCTTTTTTTGAGTTTGTATAAAGTCGGGGTCGGGGGTCACATTTTCTGATGTAACCTTGCTGCGGATGCCATAAGACCCCGATGATGCCGCGACTGAGATGCCTCCCTCCTATATAATCTATGCACCATGCTAGCCAAGACCTAACTTGCCCCTTTACCACGCCACAGCCGAGGA